>NC_091211.1:4575806-4578306 GCF_040958095.1 Procambarus clarkii
AATGTTATTTCACGTAAATTCGTTAATAAACACAAATGTTTTATATGTCTTAAGCAAGATAGAAATAAGAGCTTCATTTTAAATACATTACAATAGACATATTTATAGCTCAAGTGAAGATACATATGTTTTTATAGTAGCGCTCAGTAGCTTGTCGGGCATGGAGTGCAGAAGCCTACGCACTTGCCGATATATTGTATAATTAACAAAGATACGCTAATAAAGCATAAAATCTTATATGCCTCCAGAAAGACCGAGATATGAACATTATTATGATTTCACCAAATGAAATATATCATGTTCGAGAACAAAGATATATCAATTTTAAATTAAGTTTCGACTCTTGCTCGGGCGAGAGAGAGGGAGCAACTCTCGCCCCATCTATTGGAGATTCTGTCCACTAAAGACCCAAAGCAACTCAAACCCTCCTAGCATTATTTAAGTAATGAAGTAATATGGTATATTTACCCTAATGTGGGTGCTGAATGCAGAACATGAGAAAACATATAGTTACTCCAAACTAATATAATTTCATTATGAAATAAGTAAATAAGTAGCATCAAAGAAAGTCGACGGTCCAAGCGTCAATGTTGTGGAGCGACTTATCCAAGATATATCGTTGTTTGGAAAGTGTTTGTTGGCATATCCAGTTGTCGCACTTCTCTGCACAAATTATCACAAATTTAAATTATAATGTTAACAAGTAGAATACGTATTTTTAATAAAATCTAACATAACTAGCCAGAAAACATTTAACATTTATTAAAAAAGATATATGTTTGGAAGTTAAATCGACTTCATAGGACAATAGTTTTGTTATATATACTCGTTATTCGTTGACATGCGTTCGCTACTTAAACTACCATGTACTGTACTTATGTAAAATCTCCCATGTCTCTTCGCTCATCTCACCGAACCCTACAGGCTCTTTGATATATTGTTTAATTAATTGAGATTCACAAATAAAGCTTATAATTGTATATGTTATCAAAAAGGCAGAGCTTATTTTAGTTCATTTATTATGCACCCCATACCCATCCTATGAGCGATAGTGGAGTGTTACAGAGGCACATAATGGCCTCAGGGACTGAGCCCCACAATTCATATAGCCAAGCAAGTTATAATCTTGATAAGCTAGTTACAAAAGTCAATGCACATTGTCACATCAACAATGGGCTCGAGTCCGACCACAAGTACAGCTTATAATTTAAGCAACTGACATATATGGAGGGCTAGTGTCACAATTGATATGTTTATCCTACACATAACCCCCTCTCCCCCATCCAATGGGCAGCGGTGGATAGGTTACAATCAAGTCGTTTTTTGCGTTTTATTCAGAGATTAGATTTTATTGGGTGAGGAAAGATATTCATATTTTAAAGAAGGCTTCTTGGCTGATGCTCTCCATTGATGGAAAATATACAACCTTTTGAAAATCAATGTTAGTTTGATCTAGATATTGTAATTACGAAAGTATTTATGTCATCTGAAAGGTAGAAATATAGTCTACATTTAAAATCCTTTGTCATAAATATAACTGAAGTGAAAACGAAGATATATGCGTTTTGATAGTTACTTGATGGCTAGCTCTGAGAGTGTGAAGCCCTGCACACCAGCCAATAAATTGTATAATTAGTTTCCATATATTTTAATTAATCTTAAAAATCTATATGTCAGAAGAAAGGAAGATGTGGCCGTTAATGTGACAACATTTAAAAATATATATATATTAAGTTAAATAAATAATACCACCTTATTGCCGGTGTCCGGACACATGAAAATTACCTAGGTATCAGTATCCAGCCAGGCGGGGATCACAGGCTGCACAATACTGATAAATTATGTAATGCACTACTTGTTGTCCATCTCGAACCCATTTATGATGTGACGACTTATAGTGAATTTTGTAACTAGCTCATCAAGATTGTAACTTGCTTAGCTAAATGAATTGTGGGGTTCGGTCCATTCATTTTCTTTCTTTATTATGCACCCCATAATACCCATCCCGTGGGCGGTGGTGTAAAGGATTACAGAGGCACATAATCGGTTCAGGAACTGAACCCTCTAGTTCGTTTAGCTAAGCAAATAACAATCTTTTGACGCTAGTTACAAAATTATTAATGTACACATACTTATGCATACATGTACATATTCATACGTATACATATATACATACACATACATATTTAATCACCACCACAAATACACACATCAGTAATCTTTTGTGTCACAAGTGATTCAACAAGAGGCTCACAACAGTCACTATACAAGGCACTTTACATTTATGGTGAGTCACACAGTTACTAGTCTTGCTGCACACCCACCCAACTGGACGGCAGCTTTACAGTCATGTGCTCCACACCCACCCAACTGGGCGGCAGCTTTACAGTCATGTGCTCCACACCCACCCAACTGGGCGGCAGCTTTACAGTCATGTGCTCCACACCCACCCAACTGGGCGGCAGCTTTACAGTCATGTGCTCCACACCCACCCAACTGG
>NC_091211.1:4583306-4608306 GCF_040958095.1 Procambarus clarkii
ACCTAGGAGGTTCTCTTCAATGGTATCTAAGATAATTAAAAGAACCCAAGCAAACCACTGTGGAAATGTGCAGGACAAACATATCAATTGTGACACTAGCTCTCCACATATGGCATTTGCTTAATTTAGAAACTGTACTTGTGGTCGATCTCGAACCCACATTGTTGATGTGACGATGTGTTATGAATTTTGTGGCTAGCTCCTCAAGATTGTAACTTGCTTAGATAAATATATTGTGTGTTCTGTCCCTGAACACATTATGTGATAAATTAACTAAACTAAAAATTTTTAGTCTGGCGACGAAACCTGAACTGCATAATGTAAATAGGGATTAACCAGAAAAAGATATAGGTGAAGAATAACACCAGGTAACTGCGTTAATTACAATATCTAGATCAAACTAACATTGATTTTCAAAATTTGTATATTTTCCATCAATGGAGAGCATCAGCCAAGAAGCCTTCTTTAAAATATGAATATCTTTCCGCACCCAATAAGATCTAATCTCTAAATAAAAAGCAAAAAACAACTTGATTGTAACCTATCCACCGCTGCCCATTGGATGGCGGAGAGGGGGTTATGTGTAGGATAAACATATCAATTGTGACACTAGCCCTCCATATATGTCAGTTGCTTAAATTATAAACTGTACTTGTGGTCGGTCTCGAGCCCATTGTTGATGTGACAATGTGCATTGACTTTTGTAACTAGCTTATCAAGATTATAACTTCCTTGGCTATATGAATTGTGGGGCTCAGTCCCTGAGCCTATTATGTGCCTCTGTAACACTCCACTATCGCCCATAGGATGGGTATGGGGTGCATAATAAATGAACTAAACTAAGCTCTGCCTTTTTGTTAACAGATACAATTATCAGCTTTATTTGTGAATCTCAATTAATTAAACAATATATCACAGAGCCTGTAGGGTTCGGTGAGATGAGCGAAGAGACATGGGAGATTAAATGGGATTCTTGTAATGTTATTTGTATATTTGTACTCACTGAATTTGTGCGCCCCTTGAGGGACTTGAAGTAGAGGGGGGTAGAAATAGCCTAAGCTACTCTATCCCTTTGAGATGTATTTATTGCTTATCTCAATAAACATATTTGAACTTGAACTTGACATGGGAGATTTTACATAAGTACAGTACATGGTAGTTTAAGTAGCGAACGCATGTCAACGAATAACGAGTACATATAACAAAACTATTGTCCTATGAAGTCGATTTAACTTCCAAACATATTTTTTTAATAAATGTTAAATGTTTTCTGGCTAGTTATGTTAGATTTTATTAAAAATACGTATTCTACTTGTTAACATTATAATTTAAATTTGTGATAATTTGTGCAGAGAAGTGCGACAACTGGATATGCCAACAAACACTTTCCAAACAACGATATATCTTGGATAAGTCGCTCCACAACATTGACGCTTGGACCGTCGACTTCCTTTGATGCTACTTATTTCATAATGAAATTATATTAGTTTGGAGTAAATATATGTTTTCTCATGTTCTGCATTCAGCACCCACATTATAGTAAATATACCATATTACTTCATTACTTAAATAATGCTAGGAGGGTTTGAGTAGCTTTGGGTCTTTAGTGGACAGAATCTCCAATAGATGGGGCGAGAGTCGCTCCCTCTCTCTCGCCCGAGCAAGAGTCGAAACTTAATTTAAAATTGATATATCTTTGTTCTCGAACATGATATATTTCATTTGGTGAAATCATAATAATGTTCATATCTCGGTCTTTCTGGAGGCATATAAGATTTTAGGCTTTATTAGCGTATCTTTGTTAATTATACAATATATCGGCAAGTGCGTAGGCGTCTGCACTCCATGCCCGACAAGCTACTGAGCGCTACTATAAAAACATATGTATCTTCACTTGAGCTATAAATATGTCTATTGTAATGTATTTAAAATGAAGCTCTTATTTCTATCTTGCTTAAGACATATAAAACATTTGTGTTTATTAACGAATTTACGAGAAATAAACATTGATTTGAGAGAGAGTTGCTCTGTCGTTCAGTCTGTACGGGGTGGGAGCTCCGTAATTTTTAAAATACATGTATCTTCATTAGAACTTTAAATATGTCTATGGTAAAGTGTTTAAAGTGAAGCTTATATGTCTGCCTTTCTTGAGACATATAAAACATATATGTTTATTAACGAATTCACTTGAAATAAACATTGTTCTGAGAGAGAGTTGCTCGGTCGATCAATCTGTCCGGGGTTAAAGCTCGGCTATTATAAAAGTACACGTATCTTCGCTTTAAATTTAAATATGCCCATGGTAAGGTATTTAGAATGAAGCTTATATTTATATCTTTCTTGTGACATATAAAACTCTTACGTTTATTAAGGAATCTGTGTGAAATAGGCATGGTTCTGAGATGAATGCTGCGGTTTTCGAGCTCGACGAGCAATGAAAACTGCCCCTTTTATAAGACTTCAAATATTTTCGGTTTTACTTAAAATATTTGTCTGGTAGAGGTTTAACATATAGTTCGCGTTTTTGTCGAAGTTTGGTTATAATAAGTCATCAAGATGTTTTCAACAATATTTCACATGTATTTCGTGTGAACAATGTATTTCAACAATACAATACAACAAATACACACATTGGCACATTATTGCAAAGGCACTATACTATATATATATATATATATATATATATATATATATATATATATATATATATATATATATATATATATATATATATATATATATGTATGTCGTACCTAGTAGCCAGAACGCACTTCTCAGTCTACTATGCAAGGCCCGATTTGCCTAATAAGCCAAGTTTTCATGAATTAATTGTTTTTCGACAACCTAACCTAACCTAACTTTTTCGGCTACCTAACCTAACCTAACCTATAAAGATAGGTTAGGTTAGGTTAGGTAGGGTTGGTTAGGTTCGGTCATATATCTACGGTAATTTTAACTCAAATAAAAAAAAATTTACCTCATACATAATGAAATGGGTAGCTTTATCATTTCATAAGAAAAAAACTAGAGAAAATATATTAATTCAGGAAAACTTAGCTTATTAGGCAAATCGGGTCTTGCATATTAGGCCGAGAAGTGCGTTCTGGCTACTAGGTACGACATATATATATATATATATATATATATATATATATATATATATATATATATATATATATATATATATATAAATTGTTGCAAGTCGAGCAACAAATATTTTACATTGAACAACAAATGAGATTGGAAAAGCAGTATTGCCACCTCTGCTATACAGAAAAAAATAGACCCCAGACACACCCTATGGGTAGTAATGGACCCCCATACCGACACTATGAGGGGTAGTGGACCCCATAATAACACTATGGGCGGTAGTGGGCACTATGCAAACACTATGGGCGGTAGTTGACTTCATAGCGACCCTGTGGGTGGTAGTGGACCCCCTGCCGACCCTGTGGGCGCCAGTGGACCCCATACCGACCCTGTGGGCGGCAGTGGACACCTACCGACCCTGTCAACGCCCTACCGACCCTGTGGGCGGTAGTGGACCCCATACCGACCCTGTGGGTGGCAGTGGACCCCATACCGACCCTGTGGGTGGCAGTGAACCCCCTACCGACCCTGTGAGCGGCAGTTGACCCCCTACCAACCCTGTGGGCGGTAGTGGCCCCCCTACCGACCCTGTGAGCGGCAGTTGACCCCCTACCAACCCTGTGGGCGGTAGTGGACCCTTTACCGACCCTGTGGGCGGCAGTGGACTCTATATACTAATCCTGTGGGCGATACTGGACCCTATACTTATCCTGTGGGCGGCAATGGACGCCATACACATCCAGTGGGTGCTATTGGACCCCATACTTATTCTGTGGGTGGTTGGAGCCCCATACCCATCCTGTGGGTGATAGTGGACGCTATACTCATACTGTGGGTGGTACTGGACCCTATACCCATCCTGTGGGTGGTTGTGAGCCCCATACCCATCCTGTCGGTGGTAGTGGACGCCATACACACATCCAGTGGATGGTATTGGACCCCATTCCCTTCCTGTGGGTGGAAGTGATCCCCAAGTTTGCAGTAGTTTACCCCATAAGTCTCCATGCACTTATGCAAGCATCTACCTCAGTTTCATTGTAAAATTTTACTCTTAAATCTAATCTTACCTTATTCCATTTATATTTTAAATTTATTTGTATTGATCTATGTCATTTATTGAAATCAATTATTGATCTCATTTTTGTTCTTTTAATTAAGTTCATACTAATTATAAGTTAAAACTAAGCTTAATAAAATTTATTATCTTTAAGATTATTTTACTTTACAATTATCATTTGTCAAATTTTTTTATATATTCATCTTGACAGTCTCTACTGATTTTTTGTTCTCCGCCAAACTTGTGTATCCTCCATGGCTATCTAGTGACCTTAATTCTACCTCTAAATTGTTTCAATTCCTTGTTTGCTTGCATTTATTGTTGTGTCTTGCCATAATTATTCTCTAATTTAGCAGACTCAATACTTTGTAAGCTCTCATTGTATTGTTATATTATTATATTGTGTTTTGCTATAATTACTTTCTATTTTACAGCAGATTTGTTTTTCATCTGTTCATGTAATTGCTTATCTTATTGTATTGTGACATTCTTTTCTATATTGATATATATTTTCTGTCTATTGTTACTTACAGTGTACCTGAGAGTACCTGTAAGCAATCTACCTCATTTTTCATTTTTGCTCAATTTTTTTGTATTGCTTAGTCTTGTTTATATTTTTGTTTTGTATATCTATATCTTGTGTTTTGTATAGTCCATGTTTAATGTTTTTTTCTTTAATCTCATTCATTACCTAGGTTTCCTAGCCTAGCCATACTCCCTTACTCCATTGTACCCCTGTAAGCCCCTTTTGTGTTTGTTTGGTACAGTATTGTGTACATTTATTTATTTTTGTTTTTCTTGTTTTTCCTGCAATCAGCTTTTTTTATGCAGTCAAGTATAGACCCAGAACTTAACCTCTTATCCACTATCTATGACAATAATCACTTTAATGATCTAAATTGCAGATATTTTGCAGCACATGATGTAAACAATGTATTAACTCATAGTCACAATATCTCTGTAATCAATTTGAACGTTAGATCCCTAGGTAAACACTTCGATGATGTTAGTGCCTTGATTGAAGCTATTGACAACAAATTCTCTTTTATTATACTTACTGAAACATGGATGAAAGATGATACTACTCAACTCTTTAACATGCCTAACTACTCAGCAATCCACAACTGTCGTCAACTTCAGAGAGGTGGTGGCACTGCTCTTTACTACCACCAAGAACTAACATGCTTAAAAGAAATTAGAACTAGAGACTGCTATGGGGAGTATATCTTCGCCAGCTTCAGAGTCAAGGGTGGCGAGTCTATCCTGTCTGTGGGTGCAGTTTATAGAATTCCTAACACTGATGTGTCCGAATTCAACTCAAACCTTAGAAATCTAATACTTGATAACAGACTGAACAAAAACCACCTAATTATCGCAGGGGACTTTAATATTGACCTCTGCGAGCCAGAACACCCTACTGCTGTTAGCTTCCTCAACAGTATGAATTCCTGCTTCCTCATACCCTTAATCACTAGACCTACTAGAATCACTGATAGCACTGCCACGACTCTAGATCACATCTGGACAAATATAACCTCTCCGCTTACTTCAGGTATAATCACCGATAGCACTACAGACCATTACCCCACATTTCTCTTAACTAACATTAGCAAACCACCTCTTGAGTCAAGAGAGATACGTTTTAGACTACACAATGAAACTGCTATAGACAATTTTATAACTGCTACTGATAATGTCAACTGGGAGTCCGAGTTAGGTAACATAGAGGACATCAACCTAGCAGTTCAATCTTTTCTTCAAAAAACTCTTAGCCTTTATAATACCCACTGTCCTATGCTTACAAAACAAGTCACAACCAAAAGGCTTCACAATCCCTGGCTTACAAAGGGAATACTTAAATCTATTAATAAAAAACATGACCTTGAGAAAAAGTATAGGTTAGGAATTGTCTCCAAAGAATTCTCAAAGAATTACTCATTATTGCTATCTAAGATAATTAGACGAGCCAAAACTAAATACTACGAAGATAAATTTACCCAAATAAAGAGCAACATTAAACAAACATGGAGAACAATTTCACAAATATTGGGATCAAAGAAGTCTTTAAATAACAAACCGACTCTCCTGTCTAATAACGATGGTCAGCTTTCAGCCTCTGATTCTGCTATTGAGTTCAATAGGTTCTTCTCTTCCATTGGTTCATCCCTTGCTAATGATATTCCATCTTCCAGTTCTGACATTAAGGACTATCTTACAGGGAACTATCCCCAGTCTCTGTACCTAAAGCCTATTAATTCCATTGACGTCAATGAGATAATCCTTTCCCTTAAAACCAAGTCTGGTGCCCTTGAGGAGATACCAACTTTAATCTACAAAAAAGCCTCTAGATCTTTAGCCCCTGCTATTGCTTTGCTCTTCAACAAGTCACTTGAACTCCAAACCTTTCCAGATATTCTAAAAAAAGCGAGAGTAACGCCTGTCCACAAATGTGGTGATCTCACAGATGTTAACAACTACAGACCTATATCAATCCTGCCAAACTTGTCAAAATTTTTTGAAAAACTAATCTATAAGCAGCTTTACTCATATCTAGCCAAACTCAATATACTTAGCCCTTGCCAATATGGCTTCAGGCCCAAAAAAAGCACTAACGATGCACTTATTAGTATGCTTAACTCGATTCATACAGCTCTTGATAAAAATGAGTTCCCTGTTGGGTTATTTGTGGACCTGCGTAAAGCTTTCGATACTGTCAACCACCAAAACCTTCTTCTTAAATTACATCATTATGGTGTCAGAGGACACTCCCTACAATACCTCAAATCCTACCTTACTGACAGGCTCCAATGTGTTTCTGTGAATAATACAATTTCTCCCACCCTACCCATCAACATTGGTGTTCCCCAGGGCAGCATACTTGGCCCTCTCCTCTTTCTCATCTACATTAATGACCTTCCAAATGCCTCCCAACACCTCAAACCAATCCTATTTGCTGACGACACAACCTTCATTTACTCCAGTCCTGATCCCCTTGCTCTAAATGCCACAGTAAATACTGAGCTAAATAAAGTCCATCTATGGCTAACTGCCAACAAACTCACCCTTAACATTGACAAAACTTTCTATATTCTGTTTGGCAATAAATCCTCTAATCAAATAAATCTCAAAATAAACAATACCCAAATTTGTAACAAATTAGATGGCAAATTCCTTGGCATTCTCATTGACCACAAGCTGAATTTCCAGGGACACATTCTAAACATATCAAAAAAAGTTTCAAAAACTGTGGGCATTCTTTCTAAGATCAGATATTATGTACCACGCCCTGCCCTGGTGACTCTCTATTACTCCCTTATCTATCCATATCTCAACTATGGTATTTGTGCTTGGGGCTCTACTACCCAAAATCACTTACGTCCTCTAATTACTCAACACAAAGCTGCTATTAGGACAATATCCAATTCTGGCCCCAGACATCACTCGGTACCCCTACTCAAATCCCTGAATATGTTAGACATTAAGTCACTGCACATTCTCTCATGTGTACTATACATATATAAAACGCTAAACTGTAATGCCAATCCTGATCTCAAAAGCTTCATAGAAGGTTGTAACAGAACCCATGAGCACCACACCAGAAATAAATACAGTTTTGATATTCCTAGAGTACGACTTAATCAAACCAGAAATGCTCTACAAATCAAGGGGCCCAGAATGTGGAATGACCTTCCCAACCATGTTAAAGACAGTACCTCTCTCAACCAGTTTAAGTTAAAAACGAAGCTATACCTAATAAATTCCCTGTAACCTACCTTACCCCCTCTATTGTCAACCCATGTATGTTTTTTTTTTTTTTTTTTTTCAAATCAACGCTGTTTTAATGTAATTTTCTGTAATAATTTGTAATTGTATTTGTGCTGTTTTTTCCAACAATGTTCCCCCCTCTTTTACCTCTATTTTTATTTGTACTCAACGCATTTTTTTCTTTTTACCCATTAGTTTTAAGCTTTAGTCAGTAGTGTTTTTTCCTGCCCGAAACGCTTTGCGTAATAGTGGCTTTAGGCATTGTATGTACTAGCTCTTATCTATAAAGCCAACAAACTTTGTAAAATCTCTTTATGTATGTACCTTTGCCTAAATAAAAATTATTATATTATTATTATAAACATTCCAACATAACATCGTTTTCTGTTAGCGTTCCTGCAAAACATTCTTTAAAGATTTTTAAAGCGCAAACTATGGTATATAATATTGATTGGTGAAGCACTGTTATTCTATGTAATAATTTTTAGTGCTTATTATAATTTACTAAGAACAACTAATATTTCTCAAAACAAAACTACGAGCCTTCAATAGGAAGTAGCTGATCTATAATATTCTAAGAGCATGGACAATAGTAGGTAAATTTCACAACCCATGTGGGACATGAAAACTACAATTTTCCTTATAATTGAACCAATCACGACTATTCTGCTATCTATGTTGATGGACAGGTACTGTGAGACGTAAATTGGTACGTGAGGAAGAGTTTGGGCCTTGGTAAAAAAGGTAACTGGAAATATATCACATATGTACTAAATCATATTCAACATATTGACTTTAAGCATTAAGTCATATATGTGCTGTCTTGTGTGAGAACGGGTTGTCTTTTGTCTGGTCATGTTGGTCGAGATGTTAAGGGATCCTGTACGCCAGAAGAGTAGTCCTGGCGGTATGGGTTCGAGTCACTTCAAGGTGTGAGTTTTCAGTTGCATATAGTCCTGGGGACCATTCAGTCTTGTTCGCATTTGTGATCCTCACGTGTGCCCCAAAGAATGAGGTGATTTGATAAAATACCATGCCCAAGATTACCAACCGAGTGCCGGCAGGGGGATGGAAATAGTCTCGGCTACCATCCTCTTTTGTCCGGTCGTGTTGGTCGAGTTGTTAAGGAATCCTGTATGCCAGCAGAGTGCTCCTGGCAGTTTGGGTTCGAGTCACTTCTGGGGTGTGAGTTTTCAGTTGCATATAGTCCTGGGGACCATTCAGGCTTGTTCGCATCTGTGTTCCTCACGTATGCCCCAAAGAATGATGTGATTTGATAAAATACCATGCCCAAGATTACCAACCAAGTGCCGGCGAGGGGATAGAAATAGTCTCGGCTACCATCCTCTTTTGTCCGGTCATGTTAGTCGAGTGGTTAAGGGATCCTGTATGCACGCAGAGTGCTCCTGGCAGTTTGGGTTCGAGTCACTTCTGGGGTGTGAGTTTTCAGTTGCATATAGTCCTGGGGACCATTTAGGCTTGTTTGCATTTGTATTCCTCACGTGTGCCCCAAAGGATGAGGTGATATGATAAAATACCATGCCCAAGATTACCAACCGAGTGCCTACAGGGGGATGGAAATAGCCTAGGCTACCATCCTCTTTTGTCCGGTCGCGTTGGTTGAGTGGTTAAGGGATCCTGTATGCCAGCAGAGTGTTCCTGGCAGAATGGATTCGAGTCACTTCTGGGGTTTGAGTTTTCAGTTGCATATAGTCCTGGGGACCATTCAGGCTTGTTCGCATTTGTGTTCCTCACATGTGCCCCAAAGAATGAGGTGATTTGATAAAACACCGTGCCCAAGATTACCAACCGAGTGCCGGCGGGGAGATGGAAATAGCCTAGGCTACCATCCTCTTTTGTCCGGTCGCGTTGGTCGAGAGGTTAAAGGATCCTGTACGCCAGCAGAGTGCTCCTAGTAGTATTGGTTCGAGTCACTTCTAGGGTGTGAGTTATCAGTTGCATATAACCCTGGGGACCATTCAGGCTTGTTCGCAATTGTGTTCTTCATCTGTGTCCCAAAGAATGATGTGATTTGATAAAAAACCATGCCCAAGATTACCAACCGAGTGCTGGCGGGGGGATGGAAATAGCCTCTGCTACCATCCTCTTTTGTCTGGTCGTGTTGGTCGAGCGGTTAAGGGATCCTGTACGCCAGCAGAGTGCTCCTGGCAGTATGGGTTAGAGTCACTTCTGGGGTGTGAGTTTTCAGTTGCATATAGTACTGAAAGGTTCAACGAAATAGTACTCCAATGGTTCAACGAAACCATTGGAGAAGTCGTTGTTGACTAGGACCTGCCTTACCCTACAGAGTTCTTCAACGACTTGCTTCCATGCTGAGCTGTGGCTGAGAGCACGGTCGACATAAGCGTTAACAACACTCCTCTTGTACCTGTCTGGGCAGTCACTGTTGGCATTGAGACACATTCCTATGTTTGTTTCCTTAGTGTAGACTGCAGTGTGGAAACCTCTGCTCCTTTCCATGACTGTCACATCTAGAAAGGGCAGCTTCCCATCCTTCTCCATCTCGTAAGTGAAACGCAACACAGAATTCCGCTCAAATGCCTCTTTCAGCTCTTGCAGATGTCTGACATCAGGTACCTGTGTAAAAATGTCGTCAACATACCTTCAGTATATGGCCGGTTTCAAGTTCATGTCGACTAAGACCTTTTGTTCGATGGTACCCATGTAGAAGTTCGCAAACAGGACACCTAGGGGGAGGGAGAACCCATGGCGACCCCATCTACTTGCTTATACATGTTCCCATCCGGGCTCAAGAAGGGTGCCTCTTTAGTACAAGCTTGAAGTAGTTTCCTTAGAATGTTTTCTGGTATGTCAAGAGGAGTACAGGCCGGATCACGATATACTCTGTCCGCTATCATCCCGATTGTTTCATCCACAGGTACATTGGTAAACAGTGATTCTACGTCCAACGAGGCTCTTATCCCTGCGGCCTGTGTTCCCCGCAGTAAGTCAACAAATTCCTTCTTTGGTGCTTCTGTAGTTGCCTCGAATCTTTCCTCCTTCTGCAATAAGTTCTGCTTGTAAGGTGTCTTTAGTAGTGACCTTCTTTTGTGTCTCGAGGTCGAATATGTCGTCCAACACGATTTCTAACTCCACTTTCCAGGCTATCTCACTTGGTCTGGATATAACGTGACAGTTTATACCCAGATTTAGGAGAGTGACTTGGTCCTCAGTGAGGTTGATTCCAGTGAGGTTGACTGGAATCAACCTCACTGACGACCAAGTCACGCTCCTAAATATGGGAATAAACTGTCACGTTATGTTCAGACCAAGTGAGATGGCCCGGAAAGTTGAGTTGGAGATTCTGTTGGACTACATATTCGACGTCGAGACACAAAAGAAGGTCAGCACCAGAGACACCTTACAAGCAGAACTTATTGCGGAAGGAGGAAAGAATCGAGGCAACTACAGAAGCACCATACTGTCCCCCGAGCTCAAAGCAGCAGCTAAGAGCCTTCGTGAGAACAAAGAGATAGTTGTCAGGAGAGGTGACAAGTCGCCAATATACGTCATTCTCATACTCTCTGACCAAACTAAATTCCAAAGGGTAACGAAGGACACTACAGCCGAATTGAAAGCAAAGGTCAACAAATTGATCGAAACTGTGAATGCCAAGAAATCCGGACTCCACCTGCCAAAGATTATTGGGGAATATAAACCTGGATACGCGTATGGAAATGTCAAGACACATAAGCCTGGAAACCCACTTCGTCCAATCATCAGCCAGATACCCACACCCACGTACAGACTTTCGAAACAACTCAACGGCTTGCTGACTCCTTATGTCCCTTGCGCCTTCAGCCTGAAGTCTCCAAAGGAATTTGTTGACTTTCTGCGGGGAACACAGGCCGCAGGGATAAGAGCCTCGTTGGACGTAGAATCACTGTTTACCAACGTACCTGTGGATGAAACAATCCGGATGATAGCAGACAGAGTGTATCATGATCCGGCCTGTGCTCCTCTTGACATACAAGAAAACATTCTAAGGAAACTACTCCAAGCTTGTACTAAAGAGGCACCCTTCTTGAGCCCGGATGGGCACATGTATAAGCAAGTAGATTGGGTCGCCATGGGTTCTCCCCTAGGTGTCCTGTTTGCGAACTTCTACATGGGTACCATCGAGCAAAAAGTCTTAGTGGACACGAACTTGAAACCGGCAGATGTCAGACATCTGCAGGAGCTGAAGGAGGCATTTCAGCAGAATTCTGTGTTGTGTTTCACTTACGAGATGGAGAAGGATGGGAAGCTGCCCTTTCTAGATGTAACAGTCATGGAAAGGAGCGGAGGTTTCCACACTGCAGTCTACACTAAGGAAACAAACATAGGAATGTGCCTAAATGCCTACAGTGACTGCCCAGACAGGTACAAGAGGAGTGTTGTTAACGCCTTATGTCGACCGTGCTCTTAGCCACAGCTCAGGATGGAAGCAAGTCGACGAAGAACTCTGTAGGGTAAGGCAGGTCCTAGTCAACAACGGCTTCTCCAATGGTTTCGTCGAAGACATCATAAGAAGGAAAGTGAAACGCCATGCAACTTCTGAAGAGACAACTAACACAACACCTATACCCCCTATTAGACTATTTTACAGGAACTTCTTTTCCACAGCTCATAAAACGGATGAAAGGGTCCTGAAAGATATTGTTAATAGAAACGTTATCCCTACAGACAAAAATCAGAAGATACAACTGACGATTTACTATAAAACCAAGAAAACGGCCAGACTACTCATGAGAAACTTTCCAGACACAAAGCAGAACGCTTTAAAAGAGACCAACGTCGTCTATGCCTTCAAATGCCCTCTTGGGGACTAAGCCTCAAAAAACTCAGTATATAGGCAAGACAACAACATCTCTTTCCAGGCGTTTAACGATGCATAAGCAACAGGGCTCCATTAAGGAACATATAATCTCTTCCCACAACCAAACCATCACCAGAGAAATCTTAGCAAACAACACAGAAATCATCGATAGATATAGCGATAGCCGGTGGCTTGATATCTGCGAGGCACTACACATCAAGAAGTCAACACCAGCAATCAACAGCGAATTAATGCACAACTATATTCTACCCACTTCAAGACTCCGCTCCAATATAGAAGCATCAAGAAATATGGGCCAATAGGCCCTCTGCAATTACTTCCATTCTTACCTTCAATACCCATTGTTTCGTGTTCTGGCTTGTGTTGAAAGTTTGTTTTCACCTCATCCAAAACTGTTGCAACATATCACCTCACTCATATGCAGGTATAAAAAATCGAAGATGTTTAAGTTCTATTCAGTTATAGTTGTGTGTGTGTAAACTACAGTCTTTGAAAATGAAATAAGTTTTTCGAAACGCGCTGAAGTGTCGCGTCAGACTAGAAATAAAAATTAATTTTGGAGAATTGATTTTTCAATTACCATCAACAGTGAAAAGAAACATAAGAAAGATCGAGAAAATTCGTGTTAGAATTATTGATCTTACTTTTTCGGTCATATTTAATAATATATGTCTACAGGAAAGACTGCTACCAAAATATATTAAAATATATATAAATATATATATATATATATATATATATATATATATATATATATATATATATATATATATATATATATATATATATATATATATATATATATATATATATATATATATTATATATATATTATTAAATATGACCGAAAAAGTAAGATTAATAACTCTAACACGAATTTTCTCAATCTTTCGTACATTTCTTTTCACTGTTGGAGGTAAATAAAAAATCAATTCTCCAAAATTCATTTTTATTTTTCTAGTCTGACGCGACACGAGCGCGTTTCGTAAAACTTATTACATTTTCAAAGACTTTAGTTTACAAATACACAACTGAATAGAACTTACGCATCTCCGATTTTATATCTACATTTGAGTGAGGTGGATGGGGTGAGGTGGCATTAATAGGGTATTAATTTCATCAACACAAGACAGAACAAGAGGTGGCATTAATAGGGTATTAATTTCATCAACACAAGACAGAACACGAAACAATGGGTATTGAATAGAAGTGTTTGTAGAAAGCCTATTGGTCCATATTTCTTGATGCTTCTATATTGGAGCGGAGTCTTGAGGTGGGTAGAATATAGTTGTGCATTAATTGGCTGTTGATTGCTGGTGTTGACTTCTTGATGTGTAGTGCCTCGCAAACGTCAAGCCGCCAGCTATCGCTGTATCTATCGATGATTTCTGTGTTGTTTACTAGGATTTCTCTGGCGATGGTTTGGTTGTGGGAAGAGATTATATGTTCCTTAATGGAGCCCTGTTGCTTATGCATCGTTAAACGCCTAGAAAGAGATGTTGTTGTCTTGCCTATATACTGGTTTTTTTGGAGCTTACAGTCCCCAAGAGGGCATTTGAAGGCATAGACGACGTTAGTCTCTTTTAAAGCGTTCTGTTTTGTGTCTGGAGAGTTTCTCATGAGTAGGCTGGCAGTTTTTCTGGTTTTATAGTAAATCGTCAGTTGTATCCTCTGATTTTTGTCTGTAGGGATAACGTTTCTATTAACAATATCTTTCAGGACCCTTTCCTCCGTTTTATGAGCTGTGGAAAAGAAGTTCCTGTAAAATAGTCTAATAGGGGGTATAGGTGTTGTGTTAGTTGTCTCTTCAGAGGTTGCATGGCGTTTCACTTTCCTTCTAATGATGTCTTCGATGAAACCATTGGAGAAGCCGTTGTTGACTAGAACCTGCCTTACCCTACAGAGTTCTTCGTCGACTTGCTTCCATTCTGAGCTGTGGGGTGAGAGCACGGTCGACATATGCGTTAACAACACTCCTCTTGTACCTGTCTGGATGGGCCCATGTATAAGCAAGTAGATGGGGTCGCAATGGGTTCTCCCCTAGGTGTCCTGTTTGCAAACTTCTACATGGGTACCATCGAGCAAAAAATCTTAGTCGACATGAACTTGAAACCGGCCATATACTGCAGGTATGTTGACGACATTTTTACACAGGTACCTGATGTCAGACATCTGCAGGAGCTGAAGGAGGCATTTGAGCAGAGTTCCGTGCTGCGTTTCACTTACGAGATGGAAAAGTATGGGAAGCTGCCCTTTCTAGATGTAACAGTCATGGAAAAGAGCGGAGGTTTCCACACTACAGTCTACACTAAGGAAACGAACATAGGAATGTGCCTAAATGCCAACAGCGACTGCCCAGACAGGTACAAGAGGAGTGTTGTTAACGCCTTATGTCGACCGTGCTCTCAGCCACAGCTCAGAATGGAAGCAAGTCGATGAAGAACTCTGTAGGGTAAGGCAGGTCCTAGTCAAGAACGGCTTCTCCAATGGTTTCGTCGAAGACATCATAAGAAGGAAAGTGAAACGCCATGCAACCTCTGAAGAGACAACTAACACAACACCTATACCCCCTATTAGACTATTTTACAGGAACTTCTTTTCCACAGCTCATAAAACGGAGGAAAGGGTCCTGAAAGATATTGTTAATAGAAACGTTATCCCTACAGACAATAATCAGAGGATACAACTGACGATTTACTATAAAACAAGAAAAACGGCCAGCCTACTCATGAGAAACTCTCCAGACACAAAACAGAACGCTTTAAAAGAGACTAACGTCGTCTATGCCTTCAAATGCCCTCTTGGGGACTGTAAGCTCCAAAAAACCCAGTATATAGGCAAGACAACAACATCTCTTTCTAGGCGTTTAACGATGCATAAGCAACAGGGCTCCATTAAGGAACATTTAATCTCTTCCCACAACCAAACTTCCACAACTGTTCTATTCAGTTGTGTATTTGTAAACTAAAGTCTTTGAAAATGTAATAAGTTTTACGAAACGCGCTCGTGTCGCTTCAGACTAGAAATAAAAATGAATTTTGGAGAATTGATTTTTTATTTACCTCCAACAGTGAAAAGAAATGTACGAAAGATTGAGAAAATTCGTGTTAGAATTATTAATCTTACTTTTTCGGTCATATTTAATAATATATGTCTACAGGAAATATATATATATATATATATATTTATATATATATATATATATATATATATATATATATATATATATATATATATATATATATATATATATATATATATATATATATATTATATATATATTATTAAATATGACCGAAAAAGTAAGATTAATAATTCTAACACGAATTTTCTCAATCTTTCGTACATTTCTTTTCACTGTTGGAGGTAAATAAAAAATCAATTCTCCAAAAATCATTTTTATTTCTAGTCTGACGCGACACGAGCGCGTTTCGTTAAACTTATTACATTTTCAAAGACTTTAGTTTACAAATACACAACTGAATAGAACTTACGCATCTCCGATTTTATATCTACATTTGAGTGAGGTGGATGGGGTGAGGTGGCATTAATAGGGTATTAATTTCATCAACACAAGACAGAACAAGAGGTGGCATTAATAGGGTATTAATTTCATCAACACAAGACAGAACACGAAACAATGGGTATTGAATAGAAGTGTTTGTAGAAAGCCTATTGGTCCAGGCCTATTGGTTTGTAGAAAGCCTATATATATATAATATATATATATATATATATATATATATATATATATATATATATATATATATATATATATATATATATATATATATATATATATATATAAACACACGTCGACCTTTGTCTGCGTCATGTCACGTCACAAAATGTTGATATCTCATCTCCATCTAACTTTTACAAGATGCTCATCCTTTGCCTGTCGCTATTTATTCAGTCACTGACGTTTACTTAATAAATTTCCTTCCTCTGACCTCCTAATCTCAGGTCAGGAGTCCAGAATATCTCTCACCTGGTATTTTCACTTCACTGAGCTACCTGGGGCTCTCATCACTTCCCCCTCCCCCTAATTTTTTAAGAGTTATTCTCAGTGGCTAGGCTCGTGATAAAACGTCAGCCACTACATTGTCTTTCCCTCTAATGTGTCTTATGTTCTGGTTATACTCTTGAAGTAACAGCAACCACCTGTTTAACCTCTGATTCACATGCTCTATCATGCTCAGGAACACCAGGGGGTTATAGTCCATATACACAGTAACTGGGTGTCATCCCCCACTTACGTACACCTCAAGCTGTTTTAGTGCCAGGACCAATACCAATGTCTCCTTTTTCACTGTGCTATATGATCTTTGGTGTTTCAACAATTTCTTGGAAAAGAAAGACAAGGGAGGATGCACTTCATCCCTCTTCTGCGTCAAACAGCTCCGGCCCCTACGTCATTGGCATCCACAAATAACGAAAACGGTGGTCCAAAATCCGGTGATACCAACACAGGTGCCTCAGTCAATAGTCTCTTGGTTATCTCGAACGTTTCTTGGGGAACTCTGTCCCACTCCCACTTCTTACTCTTGGACAGCAAACTCGTCATAGGAGTGGCTACGGTGGAAAAATTATCAAAACTTTCTATAGTACCCAATCCTTCCTTAGTAGCTCAACATCTAATTCTTCCCCTTGTGTACTGGGAAATTATCGATGGCTTCCACCTTCGTTCTTACTGGAGCAACCTCAGCTTGCCCTACTACATAACCTAGATACTCCAATCGGGCTCTCCCGAACTCACTCTTTGCTAGGTTTATGGTCATATTGACCTTTTCTAATCGATCAAACAAATCCAGTAGTCTGTCTACATGCTCCTTCCAGGAGTCGGCAAACACAATAATGTCGACAATGTACACAGCACAGCCCGTCCCGCCTTGCAACACCTGATTCATTACCCACTGGAAACAGCTACCACTATTCTTCATTCCAGACGGCAATACTTTATACTGGTACAACCCAACAGGTGTCACAAACGCTGAAATTCTCTTCGCCTCTTCTGATAGGGGGATCTTGTAGTACCCCTTCAACAAGTTTATCTTCAACACGTACCATGCACTCCCAATCCGATCGATACAGTCATCAATGCATGGTGTTGGATGCGAGTCAGCGGCCATAACCATTTTCACCTTCCTATAGGCTGTACAAAATCAGTAAGTATCGTTGCTCTTCTTAACGAGGAGGCAAGGTGAACTCCCTTCATTGTCGCTTATCTCATGCCAGATCATTATCCAGTAAATATTTTACCTCTTTCCTCATTGCTTTTGGTTTATCAGGGTTGACCCTGTAAGGGTGCTGTCTGATGGGAGCAGCATCACCAACGTTAACCTCATGAACCTTCCCTCGATGTCTTCGCGGCACATCCGAAAATAGCGATTAATTTTCCGGCAAAATTTCCACAACTTCCTGGCGCTGGTCATCCTCTAAATGACCCAACTGCTCCTCCACCTTGACCAGGCTGTCCGTGTTTGATATTTTCGCTCCATCCGCCCTCTCTAGCTTAATATTTTCTTCCTCCTTGACTGACACAAAGCACAGTCGCCCGAAGAGGGGTTTCAATATCTCCCATCTCTTCACTCGGATGCTTATCTGTCATAATACTTTTTTGTTAGTATTATGACAAATAATACTAACATATCAAATGCCATATCAATTTTTTCTTTATATGGCAAACCTGTGATTTCCTGGGTCAATCGGGCATTGGCACCACATAATTTACCTCCCTCATCACCTTCTGTATCGTGTACGGTCCACAAAACCTCCTCTCGTACACATTTGTCTTCACTGGCAGGAGGAATAAAACCTGTTCCCCTCTTGGAACTTCCTTTCCTCAGTCTTTCTGTCGTGTCACTTGGCTATCTCCGCCTGGGATACTTTTAAATTCTTCTTGGCCAACTCTCTGGCCCTAGAGAGTCGCTCTACAAAAATGTTCACGTACTGCCCTATATCCATCCGCTCCATATCCTCCGCGAGCTGTTCTTTCAGCACACCCACCGGACTCCTCACTGAGTGCCCGTACATTAATTGGAAAAGGGTGAATTCTAGTGATTCCACTACCGCAACCCGGATGTCAAACAATACAGACGGCAACGCCTCGTCCTTCTAGTTCAATTTTTCAGGGCACTATATTCTCAATAGGCTCATTTGCATTCCGGGTGAACCGTTCTAACTCCCTTTGCGACTGAGGGTGTTGTAATATTTTACCTGGGAAATATTCCTTCTCCATCCCACGTTATTCTGTCCCCCTGAGTGGCTTTTTTTATTCTGTCCACTTGGTGCTGGTGCTTCTCGGTACAGGCGCACCATCTACACTAGGGCTGTGTCTGGCTGTTCTCATAACTTTTCTGTACATACTTTGTCTCGCTTGTCTCCTGTAGGTGGACTCTGAAACTTCCTTTATAGGGTTTGAGGCTAACCAGCTTATTCACCTGTCCCCCCAAAAAATTATATCACCCCAGGATTCACTGGGTCTGCTATATCTTCAACGAACATCACTCTTCCTTCTACATTCTCTCAGGCTTCGATAGGCTTCTGTAATCATGTCCGCCCTATCTGCTGCATCCTTAACATTCCTCATGCCTGCATCTTGAATTTTGAACTTTGTCTTGGGGGTGCATCATTTCGAAAGACGTTTCCGTTACCATTAACTGCTTTAAATCATTGTAGGGCTCCACCCCGACAGCTTCAATCAATCTTTGGAAACGTCGTTCCAGGTCCCTCGCTGTCTCGGCGAAAGTGCTGGTTGGAGCCTTCATCATTTCTCAAAATCGTTTGCTGTAGGCTTCAAGTGTTAGTAAAAACGATCGCAATACACTATTTTTTACTGTCCAGTAGTCCTCACATTCTTCTAGAGACAACTGGGTGTATGGCTCTCTGGCAGCACCGGTCATCTTAACTGGACTAACTATACCCATTCTTCTTCTTGTGGCCACTGTTTGATACCGGCCACCTCTTTAAAGTGCTCAAAGAAACTTCCCAACTCCTCTGGCACAAACAGTGGTATATCCTTTTCTCTCACTCTGTTATCTGGATGGTTTGACACGTGTGTGCGGTGTCTCTGGCAACCCATGTTCAATCCTATGCTCCGCCTATGCTTTATTTGTTTCTATCTCCATTTGTCTTGTTTTCTCTTTTTTTCTCTACCTCTAGTTCTAGTTTAGCTTTCTCTGTTCCTTTCTCTTATTCTAACTCCAGCTCTCGTATCCTGGTTTTCTCTTTTTCTACCTTATTTTTCATCTGCATTTCTAGCTTCAACTTCTTTAGCGTGAACTGCTTCTCTTCACGTTCTCGTTGCATTTGGAGCTCTATCTGGAACTTTTCCACGCTCCTGTTCCGGCTACGTCTGCTACTGTGGCTGCTCCTACTACTCCTGTGACCTCACTTTATCTTGTCCCATCATCTTCCTTTCCACCTTCAGCTCGTTTATGGGCTCTTTTCTCTATTGCTCTACCATTTCATTCCTGGCTCTCAAATGATTAAGGATCTCCTCCCTCATCGCTACTTTGGATGATTTCACCCTAACACAACATTTCTCTACAATTTTCCTTAACTGTTTTGTTTTGCATTCCTCCAAATCTTCAGGCTTCCCTAACTCTACAAACGTTTGTACCTTATCCATCCTGTCCTGTAAGTCTAACGAAGAGAAAGAGAAATATTCTATCTGTGGTTACACATTCTATAACAGTTGCTATGGGTGTGACAGATCACCACTCGGACATAGGCTACAGGTATGTCAGTTCAGCTCCTGGACAGGCCTCCAATTTTATCAGGGGTTGGGGGTTTTATAAACTGGATACTGATACTTTACTTACCAGCAGACAGAGACCCCCTGATGAAATTAGATCGACCATGGCAGCCGCACTCCGGCTGCCATCAATCAATCAGCAATGGACACTCAATCAGCTTCTGTAAAGGGATGGAAAGAGCAGAACTACAGTTGCCAACACACATAGACACGGCAGGCACCTCCTCCCGCCGAAGGCCCCCCCCCCCTCCAAAACAACAGGACCCGCGTCCCCAGGAGCTGGTACCACATCCACAGACGGGGGCGGGACATGGACATCCACTGGAACATCCACCACACACAGTGCGGGCGACGGCCCACCAGTCTTACACTCCGGCGCAATAACTACCTCCGGGACCACAGCAGGTAACAGACTGCACGTAGAAGGCATAGTAACCACCTCAACAGGCAAAGCAGCAGACAAGCAATCAGGCGCCCCAGGCACAGCACCCACTCCATCCTCAGAAGCGTCCGAAATCAACAGGGGTGGAAAGTCCTCACGAAAAACATGCACCCTGCCAGTTGCTCCCACGTCGCACACTGCAGCGAGATGACCCCACATTACCACACCTGTAACAGGTGCGCGGTTGCCCATGATACTGGCAGCGGAGCGTGTAACCCAACACGGACACAGAGGACGGAACACTACTCTTCAGAGACATGGTCAGGGTGCGGGAACCGTCAAGCATCCCAGCACAGTGCCCTGCAAGTACCTTGTCCCAACGAATGCTTAGCACAGTACCAAACCGTCCAAACACACCAGTTAGGAGAGCGTCGTTAAACTCGAAGGGGGCACCACGCACCGTCACATACGTCAAGGCGACGCTGAGGTTCACTACCTTAACAGAACCGGCGGCATCAGGGAGAGGGTAAACACGCCCCTCACACCGCCCCAGAAACGCCTGAAATGCAGCCTGATGGCGAAACTTGACCACGGCGCGGTTCCCCTGCAGCAGCTGGACGCCCACCAATTCCGACAACTGCACATGGAGAATATCCACCAGGGCAACACCAACCAACAAGTGGTCCACTGGCACCGGAAAAGCCAGACCAGCCGACGAGGTCCTCTTCAATAGAGGCCGGTAAGACCCCATGTCTCCTCAACAGGCGTACCACGCCCACACAGGGGACAACACCCCCACAGCCGTCACAGACACCCTCCTCACACAGCCACTAGGGTAGAACTGGCGAGCGCCACGAACGACACATCTACACCCAACAGCCGCCAACCACCGACTCCCCTCCCCCCCCACACTCTCCTTATTATAGGATGATCTTCTAATTTCCTTTTATGATGTTATTGACCTCTGTCAACCAATTTGCAACTCTCTTCTCTCTCTCTCTCTCTCTCTCTCTCTCTCTCTCTCTCTCTCTCTCTCTCTCTCTCTCTCTCTCTCTCTCTCTCTCTCTCTCTCTCTCTCTCTCTCTCTCTCTCTCTCCCTCTCTCTCTCTCTCTCTCTCTCTCTCTCTCTCTCTCTTTCTCTCTCTCTCTCCTCTCTCTCTCTCTCTCTCTCTCTTCTCTTTCTCTTTCTCTCTCTCTCCCTCCCTCTCTCTCTCTCTCTCTCTCTCTCTCTCTCTCTCTCTCTCTCTCTCTCTCTCTCTCTCTCTCTCTCTCTCTCTCTCTCTCTCTCTCTCTCTCTCTCTCTCTCTCTCTCTCTCTCTCTCTGAAGCCTCACCATGACAAGAGCAAGAATCAATTGTCGACGGACAAACATTTATTACATAAAAACTCATATAAAGAACTACATATATAATATTACAGTGCAGCATCCTCGGCTGCTAAAAACCGGTAACACTCCAATATCATGTCAAGTCTTCGTCAAATATACCGTACTAAGCTGCTGCTCATTTTCAGCAAACAACACAGCCTCCTCACTGCTTGGGGTTGAAACCCTGGCACATAAAAATATCTCAAAGCAAAAAAAGAAATCAGTTTCTCACCTTACACTGTGTCTTTCATGCCAATATGCAATCAAGCACTCCCCTCATACATATCAAGGTGTCCATACGATTTTCTGTTCTCTGTCCTGAGGCCCACCACTAACATGGGTCCTCAAAATCATGCAGTCCTTCCTGCACCTGAAGTCTAACTCAAATACCTGTGAAGTTCTTCTATGTGGCTTCACAAAATAAACGTGTTAGCTCCCCATCACTCAAAGTTCTACTCTACCCATGGGGTTCCACTCCACCGCTGAAGTTCAGCTCCACACTTGGAGTTCACTATATAATCTTCCTCAAACGTGATGCTCCTCCACTAACTTCTCCCATACAAACCTGTTATTCCATTACCAATCTATAATAGCATGTTTTTAAAATAAAATATCAATACATATATGTATACAAAATAAATTCTTCCTTCCAATGTTCCCTTCTGCACACTGGCCCTACCGCAATGGGTACTTCCCCATTTTCGGACGAGTCCACACTGAAATCAACCACTAATGCCACGCTCGAGGGCTCCGCCCCTCAGTCGCTCACTGACCTCAGGCGAGTGAGGATGTGTCGCTCTCGCCCCCACAATGTCTACTCATCTCTAACTCCTTATATCTGTTCACTATCTTCATAAACTCTCTAAACTATATGTATATACATCTTCTATGATTGTTGGGCACACGATCAAACACTAATAAACAATCTATCAACTAATGAAATGAGCTTAGCGCAGAATTTTAAGATGTTCAGAGCGGCAAGAGACGACCCTTGCCGTCTGACGCTCCAACATGATGCTACTCTTGGTCATCCAACAAAATACTTTAGGACTGTCTCACAAAGCTTCTTTCAGTCCTGACTTGAGCACCCGAAGTCGCCTGGCAGGCTTCACACAAAAACACCTGTTAATTTTCCACCAATCGGATGGAATATCTCACATTAGAGTCCACTCAGAACACGACCACCCTCTAGGCTTCAGGTCGCCTCTAATATCTTCTCGATTACTGAGAAATGATGTACGACGTCCCTGCAGCTTCCTCACACTTGATAACAAGTAACCTTCACTCAAAAACCAAACAGGGAACTATATTCTTCCTTCTCTCCAGGAGGGCAATGACGTACGTCCATTCCTGACGACTGTAGCAACTCAAGTAACGCGTTACGACCTCCGTCTACATCATGTTACGTCACAAAATGTCAACACCTCATCTCCATTTAACTTTTATGAGATGCTCATCCTCTGTTTGTCTCTATTTAGTCATTCACTGACGTTTACTTAATAAACTTCCTTCCTCTGACTTCCAAATCTTTGGTTAGGTGTGCAGAATAACTCTCACCTGGTAGACTCCCCTCTCTAGGCTACCTGAGGTTCATAACACCATGTAGAATCTATGTATATATAATATTAATCTTTCCTCTCTCAAACCTTCCATAACATTTTTATGCGCCTTTAGATCAATTTATTGTACTGATTTCAGAAAAAATTCTAATTATGATGCTTCAACAATAATTACTTATAAAAATGTTTAAAAATTATTTACAGGCACGTTTTAGTGAAGGAAGGGAAGGAAACGATCAAGGGGTTCTATCAAGGGGCTGCATACAATTTACTGTTTTCAGATTTCTTCATCGCCCGACTCTGAAACTGGCGGCGGAGATAAACCTAATGATGACTATGGTTACTGGGGAGAAAGCTGAGGCCAGCCAGGGAGGGATGATAAAATTTGCAGGACCCATGGAAGACCTGGTATCCTACCTGGCCAAGGCTATCAACTTTTCGTAAGTTGCTCTTTCGGCATATTGGAGTAGAATTCGTAGTCACTATGGTTTCATTGCTCAAATAGCTGTGTAAACCTATTGTTCAGAGCATTAAATGAAATGCTTTTTACCAAAAGACCTCGAATTATGTTTGAATAAAACGTAAACAATTAATCTTTCTAATGTTGTGTAACCAGATGGCTTTCAAATTAATATAATATTTTACAAAAATTTGTGATACACATAAGTCAAAAGTAACGATGCATGTTATTAGTTTTCAAAGTGTTATTATACACATAAAACAGTCTGAGTTTTCTCGGCGCCAGGTACATGTACCTGCGGCCTCCTGATGGGTCTTGGGGCCTTAAACGTGAAGACGGTACCTGGTCAGGCATGCTGGGGATGGTCATCAGGCAGGTAAGTGTTGTCTTTATGGTGCCTTAAACGTGAAGACGGTACCTGGTCAGGCATGTTGGGGATGGTCATCAGGCAGGTAAGTGTTGTCTTTATGGTGCCTTAAACGTGAAGATGGTACCTGGTCAGGCATGCTGGGGATGGTCATCAGGCAGGTAAGTGTTGTCTTTATGGTGCCTTAAACGTGAAGATGGTACCTGGTCAGGCATGTTGGGGATGGTCATCAGGCAGGTAAGTGTTGTCTTTATGGTGCCTTAAACGTGAAGACGGTACCTGGTCAGGCATGCTGGGGATGGTCATCAGGCAGGTAAGTGTTGTCTTTATGGTGCCTTAAATGTGAAGACGGTAC
>NC_091211.1:4610806-4819141 GCF_040958095.1 Procambarus clarkii
GACTAAAACAATAAAATATCGTTTTTAGAACGTTTAAAAAATGCGATAATATTTAGCGGGCATGCTGTTTATTTGTTACAATGTTTACCACCTCTTCAGTTTTTCTCAACCTGATTACTTATTTTTATCATTTTGCAAGGGAATACTTGTCAGTGACACTGGTCTATAATTTAGTGACTCCTGTCTGTTCCCTTTTTAATGTTCTTTGTGTTACGCAGACAGAATATATTGGTATTGTTTTACTGATTAGGGTGTGTCTTATCTTTGGAAAATGAAGGAAGTAGATGTGGCTGTCGGACCCTTCGGTGTAAGTGGAGTCCGCGCTGAGGTGGTGGACTTCACAAAACCAATCTTTTTAGATTATGCTAGGATCCTTGGAGCTCGAGGTCAACCGGAGGTGAACCCATGGGGGTTCCTGTTCCCTCTGGAGCCGCTGGTGTGGGCGGCCATCGTGGCGGCGCTGCTGGTGCTGCCTACTGCTACCATCCTCATGTCCTCGTGCTTCTCACTCAACACTCACCACCAAACATACACCTTTCCTGCCACGTCCGCCTACCTCCGCCTCTTGTTGAATCAGAGTAAGCCTAGCTACTGTTATCTTATTGCTGGCATGATACACTGGCCATAATTCAAGTTTTGAAATGTATTATTTTATGAACCTTAAAGTGTATTTGGTGTCGGAAGGTGAAGATTGGTGTAGTTAACGTTGGAAATTGTAGTAGGTAGTGCAGGTAGGTAAAGAGGATGCTAGTAAACGTAGTGGGTGCTGGTATATGTAGTAGGTGTAACAGAAGGTAGTGGGTACAGGTATGTGTAGTAGGTACAGGTACGTGTAGTCAGTAGTAGTAGTCATCCATCAGTCTCAGGAGACTATGGAGTTGCGCTCTGGTTGTCGGTCTGGAGTGGCCTCACCAGGGCGCAAAGCCAGGGTAGGTTGATTCGGGGGAAAAGCTGTTACCCAGACAGCAGGTCCCCCCTCTCCACGGCGCTGAAAGTCTCCAATGGAAAGGCATACGCCAATACGATTGGTTCCAGCGCCGTCGCAGGAACTGTGAGTTCCGGGGCTGACCTCGAAGGTGGTGAAGAAGGGCACAGGGACCTCCAACCCCGGAGACCGCCTTGGTCTCCGGGGTTGGGAAAGTAAGTATAGGGATGTTTAGTAGGTACAGGTACGTGTAGTGGATATAGGTACATGTAGTGGGTACAGGTACGTGTAGTGGATATAGGTACATGTAGTGGGTACAGGTACGTGTAGTGGATATAGGTACATGTAGTGGGTACAGGTACGTGTAGTGAATATAGGTACATGTAGTGGGTACAGGTACATGTAGTGGGTACAGGTACGTGTAGTGGATACAGGTACGTGTAGTGGGTACAGGTACGTGTAGTGGATATAGGTACATGTAGTGGGTACAGGTACGTGTAGTGAATATAGGTACATGTAGTGGGTACAGGTACATGTAGTGGGTACAGGTACGTGTAGTGGATACAGGTACGTGTAGTGGGTACAGGTACGTGTAGTGGATATAGGTACATGTAGTGGGTACAGGTACGTGTAGTGGATATAGGTACATGTAGTGGGTACAGGTACGTGTAGTGGATATAGGTACATGTAGTGGGTACAGGTACGTGTAGTGGATATAGGTACATGTAGTGGGTACAGGTACGTGTAGTGGATATAGGTACATGTAGTGGGTACAGGTACATGTAGTGGGTACAGGTACGTGTAGTGGATATAGGTACATGTAGTGGGTACAGGCACGTGTAGTGGGTACAAGTACGTGTAATGGGTATAGGTACCTATAGTGGGTACAAGTACGTGTAGTGGGTTCAGTTATGTGTAGTTGATACAGGAACATTTGATAGTTAGTTATTAGTTAGAAGTAAGGGAGGAATCCCGATCATATGTGGCATTCTTCAAAGAAAGGGAGTTGGTAATGAATGGTTGTCGAGGGCACTTGGTACCAATTGCCGACTGGACAAATATTGCAAATCAAATGCAATATCCATTGATAACTGGGAACACTTTTATGGAAGGAATGACATGTATGCTCAGGATGGGGTGCATTTATCCAAGGTTGGGGCTGTTGATGTTGCCAACACGTTGGAACCTGTGGTTGGAGGGGGTTGTTTGAATTTAAACTGTTAGTTGATAGCGGTATGGGAATTGATATGGAGAAAGGATGTAATAAACGTATATGTTTGTGGGGAAAACAGATTGGCCAAAGAAACACGGAAAGAGAAGGGCCTCAAAATAACAATACACTTAGGGTATATTACACGAACCGTAGGAGTCTAAGAAACAAAATTAACGATTTAAATGCTCTTGTCAGCAACAAAAAAAATATAGATATTATTGCACTTAGCGAAACGTGGATGAATGTAGAAAATAGAAACTATTAGTTGAATATCAAATAACTGGATTTAAACTATTTCACACAGATAGATATATTAGACGAGGAGGGGGAAGGGAAGGGAACTATCAGGGGTAAAGTGCCAAGCCATCACGACTATATAGCACTGGTAAGGGATCAGGATAAGGATTTGGGATGGGACAGGGGGAAGGAATGATGCCCAACCACTTGGACGGTCGGGGATTGAACGCCGACCTGCACAAAGCGAGACCGTCGCTCTACCGTCCAGCCCAAGTGGTTGGGTACAAGGAGGGGGAGTAGCCATATACGATAGGGAAAATTTGATATGTAGTCTGAAAGAGGGAATCAAAACTGAGCCACACACACAAACTATTTGGCTAGAATTAAACGAAAAAGTAAATAATCATATAATAGGAGTTATATACAGGCCAGTAAACTTAGACAGAATGGAAGCAAAGCATCTATGGGATGAAATATCTTGAGCATCAAAGTCTAGCAGTATTTGTGTCTTGGGTGACTTTAATTTTAGTGGAATAAATTGGTTTAACAGAACAGGGAAAATGAAGCAGAAGATTTGTCTAGAATTAATTGACGATTACTTTCTTACGCAACACATTAAGCAGCCAACGTGGGAAAATAATATTTTAAACTTTGTGTTAACAAACAGGGAAATAAAAATAAATGACATCGAAATTGGGAGTGAGCTAGGGAACAGTGATCACAAAAAAATACGATTTAGAATAGAATGGAGTAGATCTGCAGGAGAAAATTTTGCCAGATTTTCGAAAAGTTGATTTTAATAACCTAAGAATTTTTTGGGGTGAAATAAATTGAAAAGTCTTGGGCATAGAGGTGAGCCGGTCTTGAGCGAGACGTGAACCCAGTGGTAGGTGATGTAAAAAGGGATTTCGATGTCGATTTAAAATATAACTTATTTAAAAATATTCTAAGCGAGGCATAGGAACGTAGAATACCATACAAATTTAATATATCAAATACTAATGACTCGAAATGGATAACAAAGGATCTGAAGAACCTTATAGGTAGAAAAAGAGCTAGGTACAAATGGATAAAGAATGAGGAAGTCAGCTTAGAATAAGAATTCGTCCGACTGGTTAAAAATTTAAAAAAAGGGATATAGAGGGCAAAATAAAAAAACTTTGAAATTTGCAGAGCAGGGCAAGCAAAGATAAATCATCAAAGCATCTTTCAGTTATATCGAACAAAGATTAGGGAAAGGATAGGTCCATTAAAAACTGAGACAGGTCAGATAACTCATAATGACAAAGAGATGAGTGGTATATTTAATAAATATTTTTTCTCTGTATTTACTAAAGAAAAACTTAACATTATGCCTTCAGCCGAACAAGTCTATGTGGATGATGACGAGGACAGATTGAATAGTTTAGCAATTACCAAAGAGGATGATATTAAACATATAGGGAATCTCAAGCCAAAATATCCCCAGGGCTAGACAAAGTGTTTGCCAGGGTGCAAACACTTTGTATGTATGCAAAGAGGAGTATGAAAAGAGGAGCTTTGCGAGCTATTGTCTACCATATTTAATTAATCATTAGAGTCAGGCAGAGTGCCAGAGTTGTGGAAGGTTGTTAATGTGATACAAATTTTCAAGATAGGAGATAGATCACTTGCGTCAAACTATCGGCCTTAACGTTAATTGTGGGAAAGTTACTTGAATCGATAATTGCAAATACAATTCGTTTTCATCTTGAAAAACATAAATTAATAAGAGTCACAACATGGTTTTACAAATGACCGTTCATGTTTAACAAATTTGCTATAATTTTATTCCTGCATAGTTGAGGTAGTTGATATTAATAAGGTTTGTAATGTTGTGTACATTGACTTTAGCATAGCTTTTGATACAGTGCCACATGAAAGACTGATTAAAAAGATAGAAGCTCATGGTATTGGGGGTGCTATATTAAGTTGGATTAGGTCATGGCTATATCAGAGAAAACAAAGAGTTAGTATAATGGGAAAATGTTGTACGTGGAGAGCTTCAAGGCTCTGCCCTGTGATCTCTGTTATTCATAGTATGTATAAATGATTAATATTCAGGTTTGAGCAGCAATATTTGCCAATAATAAAAAAAATTGACTGTAATAAACACAGAAAAAGACTCAGTATCACTTCGAGAAGATCTTAATAGGGTTTTGAAATTTATTCTGCATCAAGTGGATGAATGGACATAACAAAGAGGGATATTAATAGCATATTCAAAGTGTTAACATGAGACAGAACACGAAACAGTGGGTATAAATTGGATAAGATTAGATTTAGGAAAGACTTGGGTAAATACTGGTTCGGTAAAAGGGTAGTTGATTTGTGGAACCAATTACCGCGTAACGTGGTGGAGGTGGGGTCCCTCGATTGTTTCAAGCGTGGGTTGGACATGTATATGAGTGGGATTGGGTGGTTGTAAATAAGCACTGCCTTGTATGGGCAAATAGACCTTCTGAACTTACTTTTATTCTTATGTAATTCTTATGTTCATGTAATGGGTATAGGTACGTTTAGTGGGTATAGGTACGTGTAGTGGGTACAGGTACGTTTAGTGGGTATAGGTACGTGTAGTGTGTGTAGGTATGTGTAGTGGGTACAGGTACGTTTAGTGGGTATAGGTACGTGTAGTGTGTGTAGGTATGTGTAGTGGGTACAGGTACGTTTAGTGGGTATAGGTACGTGTAGTGGGTACAGGTACGTGTAGTGGGTACAGGTACGTTTAGTGGGTATAGGTACGTGTAGTGGGAACAGGTACGTGTAGTGGGTACAGGTACGTGTAGTGGGTATAGGTACGTGTAGTGGGTACAGGTACGTTTAGTGGGTATAGGTACGTGTAGTGTGTGTAAGTATGTGTAGTGGGTACAGGTACGTTTAGTGGGTATAGGTACGTGTAGTGGGTACAGGTATGTGTAGTGGGTACAGGTACGTGTAATGGGTACAGGTACGTGTAGTGGGTACAGGTACGTGTAGTGGGTACAGGTACGTGTAGTGGGTACAGGTACATGTAATGGGTATAGAGACGTGTAGTAGGTACAGGTACGTGTAGTGTGTGTAGGTATGTGTAGTGGGTACAGGTACGTGTAGTGGGTACAAGTACGTGTAGTGGGTACAGGTCCGTGTAGTGGGTACAGGTGCGTGTAGTGGGTACTGGTATATACAAGCCAGAAGGGGTATTCAATCAATTCAATTTCCACAATAAGAGGATCGACTGGGAGAAAATAAATGAAGACCTTGCAAACATTCAATGGGAGACGGTCTTAAGCGACAAAACTCCTACACTGGGAATAGCTCAACTGACAGCTGAAACTTACAAGGTCTGCTTAAAGCACGTGTCTGTGAAGAGGGTCAGAAAGAGGACCACTCTGAGAACATAAGAACATAAGAACAATGGTAACTGCAGAAGGTCTATTGGCCCATACGAGGAAGATCCTATTGCTAAAGTCAAGGTACACAACATCGCAAACCTTATCACTATCAACTGCCTCAACTATGCTGGAATAAAATGGTAGCAAATGTGTTAAACATGAACGGCGATTTGTAAAACAATGTTGCGAATCATTTATTAATTTATGTTTTTTTAAGATGAAGACGAATTGTATTTGCAATTGTCGATTCAAGTAACTTTCCCACAATAGTCGTTAGGCATATTGGCCGATAGTTTGACGCAAGTGATCTATCTCCTTTCTATAAAAGTGGTACCTCATTAGCAACCTTCCATGACTCTGGCACTCTGCCTGACTCTATTGATTTATTTAATGTGGTAGACAATGGATCGCAAAGCTCCTCTTTGCAATCTTTAAGCACCCTGGCAAACACTTCATTCGGCCCCAGGGATTGTTTGTTTTGAGTTTAACTATTTGCTTAATAACATCCTCCCTGGTAACTGCTAAACTAGTCAACCTGTCCTCGTCCCCAGTTATACCAGAGTGAATCCCAGGAAGTTGTCTAAATGAACAGTTATGCACAAATGATCTCTTACGGACGTGTAACAAATTTTCCTTAAACCAGCATTTAGTTCAATCAACCAGAAAACACTATTCACCTTTTTCCTACAAACAATGATGAACTGATTAAGAACATAATGATTACTCATTCATGAACCTCACATCAAAATCTAATCAAAGTTCAGATATGCATGGATAATAGACCTGTGTTACCAGTGTCAAATCCCAAAGTATGATAATTCAACAAATTAAATTTTAATGATAAACTGATTAACTGGAAAAAAAATTAAACAAGTTCTCACAGAAATTGGTTGGGAAGATAAGCTAAATAATGCAAATTAAATAATGTGCTTTGAGAAAATCTGCACAGTAGCACTAGAAATATGTGTAAGTCGCATTCCACTATGAAAATAAGAAAAAAGATGCAAACTTGAATGAGAATGATGTTACCTCTATTGGTGAATGAAAAATATCACAGAACAATTATGATTAACAATTAAACTCAAATGAAGACATACAATTACTTAATACATATTTCTTCACAGATGTGTTGGAGTGTGGTGGGGGTTGGTGGTGGGAGCGGGTGATGTTGGCGGTGTGGGGGCTGGTGGCGCTGGTGCTGACGCAGAGCTACGCCGGCAACCTCATGGCCCTCCTGGCCGTGAGGTACATCCCTCAGCCCTACCAGTCTCTCCGGGACCTGGTCAATGACCGATCCGTCAAACTGATATGGGAGCAAGGCTCTTCTAACGCACAAATTATGCGTGTATGTAACCAAGCCTTAAGTATGATGAATATATATTTATGTATTTTTTTTTATTTATATATACTAGAGTTCCTACATGCTTGTAAAGCCACTAGCACAGGCAGGTCCTTCATCTTGATTTTCCCCTGGAATACGACTTGCCAAATCCTTTAACAACCAGATGATTCACTGCTTAGTGAACAGAGGAATACAGTTAAGGATTGGCGCCCAGGCAATCCTACCCGACCAGAATACGAACCCAGGCCAAATCAGTGTATTAACAGTGTCCCACGCAACGGGGACTGATAAGTCCTCATGGTGCAATGGCGTGTTGCAGACATGAGCACAGTAAACATTAGGTCTGTTGAATGAAGTACCGAATGAAACTGCAAGCAAGAGCTCGTATCCTACCTCAGCTTCGTTGAAACCTGCTCCTTGAGACCCATATATTTCAGACGTTATTATATGTATCAATACGAATAAATTTTATTTAACTCTAAGTAACAATCATATAAGGAACAGGGTGAACCCATATAGCCAGCTGTCTGCCAGAACCTTCATGTGGTCAGTTGTCTTGATCTTCCGTGTATTACCCTGTTGAGCAAACTAGTCTTACATATGAGTCACCCTTGGAATGGATGATCACTGGTAGTGATGTTCTTGAAAAAGGCAGTTCCAGCATGAGACTGATGATGGTTAAGAGCCTAGTGTTATGGGTGCCTATTACTAGATGAGAGCAAACTTGTGCTTCATATAAGGTTTTGCAGCCCCTGCTGTCAAGAAGGTATGAGATGCTCCACAGGATGTATGTTTCATAGTTGCCTTTTGGGCAAGGATAAGCCCGTGGCTCGTCATTGTCATTGAAGAGTTGAACTTCATTTCCAAAATGTCAGTTTCATCTGTGAACTCCAGGTTTTTGCCACCCATTTGCACGCCTGTCTGATTTGCAATGTGCAATCTGGTTATCATCATCGACTGCGTTTTCTCAGCTGCAAGCGTGACCTATCATCTTCTACCCCAGGTAGAAATCGGTGAAAGTTGATGAATCTTGTAGCAGTTGGCGTTTCTTCATTTCTCCTTGTATAGGTTAGAATGCCCTCATCAGTATAGGCTTGAGCTTCAGGAATGAGATGAAGTAGATAATTGAAACAAACATTCCACAGAAGAGGGCCAGGCACACTACCCTGTGAAACACTGGCACTGATTGAGCGGCTTTTGGATTCTACTCCATTGAGGACTACTCACAGAGTTCGTTCTTGAAGGGAGATCATTTATTAACTGATGGAGATGGAGCCTGAGATGCCTAGTGCTTGAAGTTTCACTACTAATCCAGAGTGCCAGACCCGATCAAAGGCTCGTGCTATATCTACAGCAGCAAACACAACTCATCCAGTGACTGATGCCACTTTGTGGAGAGATTTAGCAAGAGATCAGCAGCAGATATGCCATTTTTATAAAACTATAATGACGATCACATAGTAGCCGATGATGTTAAAAAAATATATAATTTGCTGAGAGATTAATGTTTTGAGAACTTTATAAATAATTGAGTGCAGAAACACAGGTCTGTAGTTACCAACCACTGAGCGGCTCTTTTTTTTGTTAACTGGAACATCTGACCAAATCTGAACCCGTGACCAAGTCACTGCTAGCCACAAAGCTCCAGTTGATTTTCTCAATGATATATATCACGTTAGTGTGATTCCTCTGTGTATTTGATGTTGGAGGGTATGGTGTTGAACTACTTTACCTGCACCCGAGCGCGTGGGGGCTGGCATTGGTTGACCATTATTATTATGCCCCTCCACGTACTATAGTATTGGTTGATCATTATTACTATCTCCCTCCACGTACCATAGTAATGGTTGACTATTATTATTATCTCCCTCCATGTACCGCAGTATTGTTTGACTATTTATTACGAGAGCTGAGATGCTGGATCTGTCCCATAAACCGGGCTCAAGGCAGTTATTTATCCCATTAACAGACCCGAGACATGGTATACATAACCTGAGGATTTTTGTTCCATTGTTGTCTTTGCAAGCTTTCGAAATACATAATTCACATGCATTCCAAAGGGGGTTTAGATCTTTATCTCTTCCCACAATCTCGTTTTTTCAAGTGTTGCAGCATTACTAATTTCCTGCCGGATCAGGAGGTTTTTATTGATAATAACTTCCTTGAAGGATGAACTGGTGTAAGTATTTCTATTACCTAGAAAACGAAAATGAACCTAAACCAGAGGTTTTTTTTTAGCCCAATAGTATTATTTATTCCTCCAAGACAATTTGTAGAGTTTTAAGCTTATTTGTTCCTGTTTGCTCCTGACAGTCATCCCTTCCTTCTTCAAACTGAGGCTCATCTGGCGCTTAACGCTGACAACGCCAGAACCTGTTGTAGAAACTTTTTCTCTAGTATTTAGCGTTGATTACAGTCGTGGCTTTACGTTATCCGTTGTGAAACTTTGTACTGAAGCTTTTATTATAAAATATAAGCCACATTCACCCTAGACACTCTTTGTAAGCCACGCTTTTAGGGATGAAGCCAAACTCTTGGGTGGTGCTCCACTTATCACCTTGGATCCACCTACGTATTGGTTGTCACTCGTCCTGTAGCTACAACCTGACTGGTGCCGGCCCCTTACCTTACTCAGAGTGTTGTCGCATTATTCCTGCAGTGTGTCTAGGCGAACGTTCCTCCAATACCAGACTTTCTCACGGACGCACACCATCATAGTTCGTCTCATATTAGTTATACTACTTCTCGTGACGTGTGAAACACCGTCGTGGGACACGAAGCTGGCGTTCTTCCAGGCATCATCTTGTTTGGCTAAAATTCTACCAAAGAATGTGTCTGATTGAAATTGCCCAAAATCAATCTATTTCACACATTTGTGCATCTTACCGCATATAACATTTCTGGCAATCCTGCATGATGGTTCTTTGGCTTAAAAAAATGTAGGTAATGTTATGACGGACTACTAAAACATCACATACACTTTTACGATACTGCAGTATCGCAAATGTTTACATGGTGTTTTTGGTTTATTTTCTGCCCCTTACATTTTATTGCTCTAGGAAACGATATCTAGTTACCATGCAAACATTAAAATTTAAAACAAATAAATATTTTAGTATAATCATCTAATGTAGTTGCAAACTGTAGTAACATAACAAATAATATTTATTTGTGCCTTCATATAAAAAATATTTCCCTGGTAGTGCGAGATGAGACATCATAGATGAGCCACAAAACTCAGGTCGAATGTTTCTTGTCGATATTTGCAGGGAGTCCAGTCTGGATTTTACTATGATATCGCAAGACTGGGAGAGATGGGGCGCCTGATATACCTACCTGCAATACAGATAAAAGACAGCATCGACACCTTGGTGAGGAGAGGAGACCACGTTACCATTCAGAGGGATTTTAACATAAACATTTATATGTCTGGAGATTTTACGGCGACAGGTAGTGTATAAACGGACAAAATGCAATATTGTATGTATGTATGTGTCGTACCTAAAAGGCAGAATGCACTTCTTGGCCTACTATGCAGGGCCCGATTTGCCTAATAGGCCGAGTGATTTTTTTTTATTTTAAATAAATTGTTTCCAGTTAGTTTATTGGAATTATTATTATTATATTATATTAAGACCATAATTTATTAACTTAGTTTTGTTAGTTTAAGTTAGGTTAAGATAGGTTTTGGTTTGGATAAGTAGGGTTGGTTAGGTTCGGTCATATATCTACGTTAATTTTAACTCCAATAAAAAAAATTGACCTACTACATAATGAAATGAGTATCTTTATCATTTCATAAGAAAAAATTAGAGAAAATATATTAATTCAGGAAAACTTGGCTTATTAGGCAAATCGGGCCTTGCATAGTAGGCTGAGAAGTGTGTTCTGGCTACTAGGTACGACATATATATATATATATATATATATATATATATATATATATATAAATATATATATATATATATATATATATATATATATATATATATATATATATATATATATATATATATATATATATATATATATATATGTCGTACCTAGTAGCCAGAACGCACTTCTCGGCCTACTATTCAAGGCCCGATTTGCCTAATAAGCCAAGTTTTCATGAATTAATTGTTTTTCGACTACCTAACCTACCTAACCTAACCTAACCTAACTTTTTCGGCTACCTAACCAAACCTAACCTATAGAGATAGGTTAGGTTAGGTTAGGTAGGGTTGGTTAGGTTCGGTCATATATCTACGTTAATTTTAACTCCAATAAAAAAACATTGACCTCATACATAATGAAATGGGTAGCTTTATCATTTCATAAGAAAAAAATTAAAGAAAATATATTAATTCAGGAAAACTTGGCTTATTAGGCAAATCGGGCCTTGCATAGTAGGCTGATAAGTGCGTTCTGGCTACTAGGTACGACATATATATATATATATATATGCGGAAAATCCACAGAGAAATATGAAATGAGGTGAACGTTTCGGCTTTGTTAAAGCCTTTGTCAACACCAGACTGACTGAGTCAGTCTGTGACAGTCAGTGACTTGAGTCAGTCTGGTGTTGACAAAGGCTTTAACAAAGCCGAAACGTTCACCTCATTTCATATTTCTCTGTGGATTTTCCGCATAAAATGATCAGTGTTTTGTGATCGTCAATTGCATATATATATATATATATATATATATATATATATATATATATATATATATATATATATATATATATATATATATTTATATATATATATATATATATATATATATATATATATATATATATATATATATATATATATATATATATATATATATATATATATATATGTCGTACCTAGTAGCAAGAACGTACTTCTCAGCCTACTATGCAAGGCCCGATTTGCCTAATAAGCCAAGTTATGAAATGATAAAGCTACCCATTTCATTATGTATGAGATCAATTTTTTTTATTGGAGTTAAAATTAAGGTAGATATATAACCGAACCTAACCAACCCTACCTAATCTAACCTAACCTATCTTTATAGGTTAGGTTAGGTTAGGTAGGTGAAAAAGTTAGGTTAGGTTAGGTTAGGTAGTCGAGAAAACATTTTTTCATGAAAACTTGGCTTATTAGGCAAATCGGGCCTTGCGTAGTAGGCCGAGAAGTGCGTTCTGGCTACAAGGTACGACATATATATATATATATATATATATATATATATATATATATATATATATATATATATATATATATATATATATATATATATATATATATATATATATATATATATATTATTAAATATGACCGAAAAAGTAAGATTAATAATTCTAACACGAATTTTCTCGATCTTTCTTACGTTTCTTTTCACTGTTGATGGTAATTCAAAGATCAATTCTCCAAAATTCATTTTTATTTCTAGTCTGACGCGACACTTGAGCGCGTTTCGTAAAACTTATTACATTTTCAAAGACATTTTCAAAGAGTGAAACGCCATACAACCTCTGAAGAGAGAACTAACACAACACCTATACCCCCTATGAGACTATTTTACAGGAACTTCTTTTCCACAGCCCATAAAATGGAGGAAAGGGTCCTGAAGGATAGTGTTAGTAGAAACGTTATCCCTACAGACAAAAATCAGAAGATACAACTGACAATTTACTATAAAACCAAAAAAACGGTCAGCCTACTCATGAGAAACTATCCAGACACAAAGCAGAACGATTTAAATGAGACCAACGTCGTCTATGCCTTCAAATGCCCTTCTGGGGATTGTATGCCTCAAAAAACTCAGTATATAGGCAAGACAACAACATCTCTTTCCAGGCGTTTAACGATGCATAAGCAACAGGGCTCCATTGGAACATATAGTCTCTTCCCACAACCAAACCATCGCCAGAGAAATCCTAGTAAACAACACAGAAATCATCGATAGATACAGCGATAGCAGGCGGCTCGACGTCTGCGAGGCACTAGACATCAAGAAGTCAACACCAGCAATCAACAGCCAATTAATGCACAACTATATTCTACCCACTTCAAGACTCCGCTCCAATATAGAAGCATCAAGAAATATGGGCCAATAAAAATAGGATTTCTGCAGTTACCTACCTTTAATACCCATTGTTTCGTGTCCTGTCTTGTGTTAAAAGTTTATTTTCACCTCATTCAAAACTATTGTAACATGTCACCTCACCCAAATGTAGGTATAAAAAACTCGAAGATGTTTAAGCTCTATTCAGTTGAAGTTGTGTGCATGTGTGTAAACTAAAGTTTTTGAAAATGTAATAAGTTTTACGAAACGCGCTCAAATGTCGCGTCAGACTAGAAATAAAAATGAATTTTGGAGAATTGATCTTTGAATTACCATCAACAGTGAAAAGAAACGTAAGAAAGATCGTGAAAATTCGTGTTAGAATTATTAATCTTACTTTTTCGGTCATATTTAATAATATATGTCTACAGGAAAGACTGCTACCAAAATATACTAATATATATATAAATATATAAATATATATATATATATATATATATATATATATATATATATATATATATATATATATATATATATATATATGTCGTACCTAATAGCCAGAACGCACTTCTCAGCCTACTATTCAAGGCCCGATTTGCCTAATAAGCCAAGTTTTCATGAATTAATGTTTTTTCGTCTACCTAACCTACCTAACCTAACCTAACCTAGCTTTTTTTGGCTACCTAACCTAACCTTACCTATAAATATAGGTTAGGTTAGGTTAGGTAGGGTTGGTTAGGTTCGGTCATATATCTACGTTAATTTTAACTCCAATAAAAAAAAATTGACCTCATACATAGAGAAAAGGGTTGCTTTATCATTTCATAAGAAAAAAATTATAGTAAATATATTAATTCAGGAAAACTTGGCTTATTAGGCAAATCGGGCCTTGAATAGTAGGCTGAGAAGTGAGTTCTGGCTACTAGGTACGACATATATATATATATATATATATATATATATATATATATATATATATATATATATATATATAGGGGTACCACCTCTAGTGCAAATGTAGGGACCCATAGCCTCGGAGAAGAAAATGAAGAGTACTCAGAGAAGACCTTGTGGATCCTCACTGAACACTTTGATATTTTCTTCTCCTACCACCCCTATTCTTTTGTTAAGTGTGTATATTTATCTAACTTTATTTGAAAATGTCATTACACAAAAAAAGTTACAATATTGATTACATGCAGGGTACAAGGCTGCTTGTCACAAGTTGAACAGCTCCTCCAACTCCTCAGATGGCGGGCAGGAACCATGGATGCAGTGAGCATTTCCTCTCTGGATTGCCACACTAAGGCGCTGAAAAAGAAAACTGGCAGCTCAAGGGTCTCTAGTTGTTTCGATTAGCTTAGACCCCAACTCCTTCAAAAAGCTAACAGCACTTTTACCCCAGGAACCAAGTGTCTCTGAGGCAATGGGGACAAAATTGTAGTGGTGCTCAAGGTCTCTGTATTTACGTGACTTGGCCGCTTCCCGGTGATTGGCAGCTCCTCCTGCTTGTGTAGCACTGAAGTCAACATAGGTATTAGCTAAAGTTGAAACGCAAGTGTAGTCCCACACCAACTGTCTACCATTCTTCCAGGGGTTCACCGTAATTCCGTCTGGGCGACCGACAGGCTCATCAGAGTTGCGGGACATTAGGTAACGGGGCTCTCTCTCTGCTGGACAACCGGCTGTGGTAAGGCTTCTTTTAATAATGTCATTAACCTCGCCGTGTCTTGCATGCCATCCTCCCGTCCTTTGGCAAAGAAGGCCATGCCGTCCATATCTGTCGGCCTCTGCCTCGCCGCAAATACACCTGTATTCAGTGTGGATTGGAGCAGCTAGGCGGAGAGCCACGGCAATTCGGAGGGCCTGCGGTGTGAGACGGGTGCCGGTTGCTGACATTGGGGTTGCTAATAGGAAGTCACCTGCATGGGGAGCTGCTACAGCTCTAAGTCGGGCAGTGTCATGTGGTGTCGTCGCAGCTTCTAGCAAAGTTGCAGCTTCTTGGCCGGCAATGGGGCGATCCCAGCTGGATTGCTTATGGGCTTCAGAAGCCGGTGGTTGGGGTGCTGGTCCTGCGAGAGAGACCCATTTGGTTGTGCAGTCTGTGAAGCTGGGATCATGCACTCCTGCCTGTTGAACTAGGTGCTCAGGTAGGATTTCCTTCACCAGGTTGTCAGACCCCACTGAAGAGGATATATATATATATATATATATATATATATATATATATATATATATATATATATATATATATATATATATATATATATATATATATATATATATATATATTGTCACGTGGGGGGTGGGCCGGGGCTCTGCTAGCACTCGGCTGCTACGGGCTCAAAAGGCCGAAAACTCAGCCCCTCCGACTCCCGGGATTCACCGGAGTCTCCTTGGTCACACAGGAGAGGACCAACAATGCCCACCTCCGCAGGTCTTTGCTTCCACCACAAAAGGGGTGCCACTGATTCACCCTGGAAGCCCTTCAGTCAAACACGGGGAAACTGCTGTTAACAGTTCCGGCCTAGACCTGTGGGAGAGTGAAGGAAGACTCAGGCTTACCTTATAACAATAACCTCCCTGAATCTTGCCTGCCAGACAAAAAGGTTGCAGGAACTCCTTTCCCGCCTGTCTTCTCTATCTTCTTAACAAGGTCGCCAGCTGGGTTATTATATCTGCACCCCAGCAATGCAGTTCAGTGGGTGTATTATATATTGCTTGTAGCCAGAAGGTTGCTACTCCCATAGATCTGCTACTAGACTGTTGGCCCAGGGTACTCTCCCAGGAAGGTCTGTGTGGCTTTGCCTCTCTATAGCCACTACGTTAATAGTTGCCACCATTCAGGCACTGATACTGATCGGATGGCTAAGGGTACACTTTTATGTAAGTCTGTGCTGTCTTTACCACTCTCCAGGCAATAAGAGCTTCTATAGAGAACGTTGTGTTCCCTAGGTGGTACTATGATAAGCTTCGTGTATGCTCATAGAGAAATGTTATAAATGGAGGCACACTTAAACACAATGATAAAATGTGTGAATTTACTAATGCAAATTACATGAACACACATACAATCACAAGTAATACATGAATATGGAAATAAGGATAATCAGTCTGAAGATCGTCAGCCTCTTCTTCCACGACCTCCAACACTCCTTCAACTGGGCAGAAAGACAGGAGTCCCACACTCTCTCACATAAGGGCCTCTTCACCACGTCGGCGCCTCTTCTTCACTGTCCTGCCATCCATACACACTGTCTCCTCTGACAGTCCTGGACACAAGCTGCCTTGTAGGCTATTCTACGACTAAAGTATTAAAGTCCTGTTGCCACATACATAAGTAAATATTGTGGCCTAACTAGCCTACTCACACAAGGGGTAATGGGAGGGAAAATGATCTACCTTACATTCCTGGCTCACGACGCCTGTCCCTCGATGATGTGAGGTTCCCACGCTTCCTGAGTCGATCTTCGACGATCCAGGACGTTCCACAGGTCTTCAGGTGTCGTGGAGCCTTCGCGTCGTTGCCGTTCCAATCCCTGAGATTCAGCTGCCCCAATCCTGGTTCATCGATAGGCGCTGAGCTAAGCACTATTTTCCCCACACTCGCCCCTTCCACAAGGCGTTGCTCCTTGTCCTAGGCACGGTGTCGTCCTTCCAAAACCCTCAGTGGATGTGACCCGGTCACAGCTAGGCTTGCCCGCCACACCTTTTCAGGCCCCCAACGTCCAGCGTCGCCGCCCAGCGTCGTCGCCGAATATTTTCCAAGTTTGGCCCTCTTCCGCTCAATAAACTTGCTTCCTTTTTGCTTCCCAGAAGCGCGGGGTCTCCAATATATCCGATGGGCTGCGATAGCCTGCACTAATCCACTAAGAAAGGCTTGTAGAGCCTCTAATCCTTGAGAGCAGACCGAGGCGCGTCCTGTCGCTTCCAAGGTCGGGTCAACTCTGACGTTGGCGCCGCCCGGGGCACTCGGTGACGTCACGGCGGGCCCTGATTGGTCGCCCGCGACCTAAGTCGGCCAATCCGCGATCGGCTAGTGTCCCTTCCAAAAGGTCATATCTGCAGTAGGGGATACTCTTTCATTTTATATCAGGGCGACAATTTCCCCTTATTTACAACTTATAATGTAATGTTCTTCCTTTAACTGGCAGCCGGTCTGGTCGCCACTTATGTCAATAGACTCCCTGAACCTCAGAGAATCAGTAGGGAGAGCTGATATGACTCTTAAAGCAGGCCAACGAAAGAGATAGGAGAGGGCACCGTAACATACCCCTCCCCTTAAAATAAGAGTCATATCGGAAGAGCAGCACTCAAGAGGGCAACCTATACTCTTGCTCCCTCCGTTCCTGAAGTGTCACTCCTCCAGTTGGTGACGTGGCTCGTACCACCTTGCCAGTCACTTGCCTCATTATATCTCCACCTCGCATAGGACCGGGTGTGATGGGTGTTCCCTGAACACCCATAAGAAATCCTCTCTCCGTGGCCACGAGTGTACTCCCACGGCTCGTTACCACTGTAAGATTCAGTGCATGCAGCGCCTCCACCACGTCGTGCACTCCGAGATAGTCTTGCACTTCCACTGCGTCCTACAGGTACTCCACGTTTCCTCTCATGATCTCTTCGCCAATCTTCTCTCTTCTCGGTTCCTCTTCTCCCATAGGTGCGTTGTCTCCTCACAGTGGCACTTGTAACCTATACTCCATCCAGCAGCTTCCTCTCTTCCACACTAGGCTTTTGCGATGGCCCAATGCCCCTCTGGTTAGGCTGGCGCCTACCCTGGGTGTACCTATTCCCTGCTTTCTTCGTATTGCCTTTCCTATACCATTCGCTCTTTCGTTCCCAATGAACATCTTCATTCCTCCATGAGATTCTCTTCCCTGCAGACGTCTTCTTCGGTTCGTGGTTGGGCTCATCCACCTCCCTGTGGCTCACCTCACCACGGTGGTTTATCTTGCACCTACCACTATTCATCTGGCTGGCATAGGGCGCATTGCGTCGTGGCTCCTCCACTCTGCCCCTCACTGCCGTTCGCTCATCCACTGAGCTTACTTTATTCACGTTTCTGTGTGGAGGGAGTGCGGTCTGCAGCATCTTCACCGCCCCAGGCGTTTGTACAGCTGCTCCTCGCCACTCCTCCACACGCATCATCAGGCTTAGTCGGAGGTCCCCGTCGGGGTTTTCCACAACCTCCGACGATCTCTCTGCACTCTCGCCCTCGTTGTCGTCGTCTCTGGCGACGTTTCCCCTGGCGAAGTTGGCTTCCTCACTACCATCTGGAACGACCGATACCTCACCTGGCAGGGTTTTACCGCTGCTTGCAACATAGGCACTCCTGGCCCAATCGGGTTGTATCCTGCCTCCTCCGAGGTCATTACCCAGCACCATCTGTACATGCTCTAGGGGTAATTTAGGGGCTACAGCTACTATAGCTTTCTCGACTCCGCAGTCGGCAATCAGCTGTACTTCGTGAAGTGGCAACCTGTATTCCTCCCCCACACTGCGTATCCTCACCACTCCCACAGGTGAATCATTAAATTCCTTGGGGAGAATACTTCTGGTTACCATACTTATGTCAGCACCCGTATCTCGAAGCACGGCAACCTATACTGGGTCTGACTTTCCAAACTTTACGTTGGCCCCGAAAACGAAGGGATGTTCACCCAACTTCATTTCCCAACCATTCACGTTGGGTCCACTATAATATGGGGTGTGAACAAACACTCTCTCCTCTTCCAACATTAGTCCTATATTCCTTTGGTGCTCCTCACACTCGCGGGCATAATGTCCTCTCACACCACAGTTGAAGCATCGGCTGCCTCCCCTGGGCGGCCACTCGCCAGTCCCCCTGGCAGTACCACTTGCAGACGTCCCCTGGGTCCTCCTTGGACTCCCTGTCGTCGTGTCCGGGACTGCAGCACTTGCTCCAGAGCTAGGTCCACTGCTCACAACTTGGGGCTTCCTCCCCGCGTCCCTTGAGCTCTTGAACCGGGTTACTTCATCGGGCACACTACTTTTGGGAGAGTCCCCACCCGTCCTCGCTCCTCCTGAACTCCTGAGGTTCCCTCCCGACCTGGGGTAAGGCGAGTGTCTGGGCGGCCCCTCCCTCCTGAGATGTAGTGCCTCCTCCAGCATGTCGGCTCGGTACGCTGCAGCCTTCAGGTCCTTAATACCTGCTTCTCTCACCCTTACTCGCAACTCAGGATGGAGCACTGACATAAACTTCTCCATCACTATCAGTCGTTTGATATCATCCACCGACTCCGCTTCCTCCGCCTTCAACCATCGTAGGAATTTCCGTTCCATATCCCTGGCGGTCTCGGCGTAAGTCTTTCCCGACGCTCTTGTACACTCTCTGAACCGCTTCCGGTACATCTCCGGAGTCAGCCGGAATGAGTGGAGCACCGCATTCTTAATCGCGTCGTAACTAGTGCACTCCTCTAGGTCCAGCATGTTATAAGCTTCCCGGGCCTCACCAGTCAACCTGCCCTGAACCAGAGCAGCCCAATCATCTTCCGGCCACTCCTTCAGAGTTGCTATCCGTTCAAAGTGTTCGAAGAACGCCTCAGCTTCTTGTGGTTCGAACGTAGGTAAGTCACGTTCCCTTACCTTGAGGTCATCCCGCCGTGCAGGTAGTGAGGGCAGACCACGTTCAACGCAACGCAATTCGACTTCTTTCTTTGCCTTTATCTCCTCCAGTCGCAGTTGTCTTTCTCCTTCTTCTCGCTGCAGCCGAGCTTCTCGCTCCTCTCGCTGCAGCTCAGCTGCACGTTCCTCTCGCTGCAGCTGCAGCCGTGCTTCTCGCTCACCTCGCTGCAGCTCAACTGCACGTTCCTCTCGCTGCATTTGCGCTTCTCGCTCACCTCGCTGCAGCTCAGCTGCACGTTCTTCTCGCTGCATTTGCGCTTCTCTTTCCTCTCGTCGCAGCTGGGCTTCCAGTTGCATCTTCATTATTTCCAGTTGCAGGCTCCTCTTACTACAGCTGGACCTTCCATTGCTCCCATGTTGACTGTGAATCCTCTCCACACTGGTAGGCGCTTGGGGTGGCTCTAGTCGGGACGGTTCACCTTGCGACGGCTCTCCTCGGGACGGCCCCTTTTGAGATGGCTCCTCTCCCGTCGCCTCCTCTCGAGCTGTGAGCTGTGCCATGATCTCTATCCTTCGCTCCGCTACCTTAGTCGTCCTCAATCTGATCCCAAAGTGGTTTGCCACTTGTTGGAGCTGGGCCTTGGTACACTCTTCCAAAATTCTCTCGTCCCTTGTGTCAATAAATTTCTTTACTTTGTCCTCCGCAATCTCTATATCATCGAGCATACACGACAGCACAGACAAGGTAGTAGGCACTAATTTCCCCGTTTCAGCCCCTTAGCTGGTTGAGTAACAGTACCACTGAATTCACTGGCCACACTGTATTAGTACCCTGGCAACACTTGTTTTGAAATTTGGGCCACACTGTAGCTTGATCCACACTTCCTGGCGAAGTTCCCAGTTCTTGGCTACCGGGGTTCGAATCCTGGCAAGGTCGCCAGTTCTCTGTCACGTGGGGGGTGGGCCGGGGCTCTGCTAGCACTCGGCTGCTAGGGGCTCAAAAGGCCGAAAACTCAGCCCCTCCGACTTCCGGGATTCACCGGAGTCTCCTTGGTCACACAGGAGAGGACCATCAATGCCCACCTCCGCAGGTCTTTGCTTCCACCACAAAAGGGATGCCACTGATTCACCCTGGAAGCCCTTCAGTCAAACACGGGGAAACTGCTGTTAACAGTTCCGGCCTAGACCCGTGGGGGAGTGAAGGAAGACTCAGGCTTACCTTATAACAATAACCTCCCTGAATCTTGCCTGCCAGACAAAAAGGTTGCAGGAACTCCTTTCCCGCCTGTCTTCTCTATCTTCTTCTTAACAAGGTCGCCAGCTGGGTTATTATATCTGCACCCCAGCAATGCAGTTCAGTGGGTGTATTATATATTGTTTGTAGCCAGAAGGTTGCTACTCCCATAGATCTGCTACTAGACTGTTGGCCCAGGGTACTCTCCCAGGAAGGTCTGTGTGGCTTTGCCTCTCTATAGCCACTACGTTAATAGTTGCCACCATTCAGGCACTGATACTGATCGGATAGCTAAGGGTACACTTTTATGTAAGTCTGTGCTGTCTTTACCACTCTCCAGGCAATAAGAACTTCTATAGAAAACGTTGTGTTCCCTAGGTGGTACTATGATAACCTTCATGTATGCTCATAGAGAAATGTTATAAATGGAGGCACACTTAAACACAACGATAAAATGTGTGAATTTACTGACGCAAATTACATGAACACACATACAATCACAAGTAATACATGAATATGGAAATAAGGATAATCAGTCTGAAGATCGTCAGCCTCTTCTTCCACGACCTCCAACACTCCTTCAACTGGGCAGAAAGACAGGAGTCCCACACTCTCTCACAGAAGGGCCTCTTCACCACGTCGGCGCCTCTTCTTCACTGTCCTGCCATCCATACACACTGTTCCCTCTGACAGTCCTGGACATAAGCTGCCTTCCAGCCTATTCTACTACTAAAGTATTAAAGTCCTGTTGCCACATACATAAGTAAATATTGTGGCCTAACTAGCCTACTCACACAAGGGGTAATGGGAGGGAAAATGATCTACCTTACATTCCTGGCTCACGACGCCTGTCCCTCGATGATGTGAGGTTCCCACGTTTCCTGAGTCGATCTTCAACGATCCAGGACGTTCCACAGGTCTTCAGTTTCGTGGAGCCTTCGCGTTGTCGCCGTTCCAATCCCTGAGATTCAGCTACCACCAATCCTGGTTCATCGATAGGCGCTGAGCTAACCATTATTTTCGCACACTCGCCCCTTCCACAAGGCGTTGCTCCTTGTCCTAGGCATGGTGTCGTCCTTCCAAAACCCTCAGTGGATGTGACCCGGTCACAGCTAGGCTTGCCCGCCACACCTTTTCAGGCCCCTAACGTCCAGCGTCGCCGCCCAGCGTCGTCGCCGAATATTTTCCAAGTTTGGCCCTCTTCCGCTCAATAAACTTGCTTCCTTTTTGCTTCCCAGAAGCGCGCGGTCTCCAATATATCCGATGGGCTGCGATAGCCTGCACTAATCCACTAAGAAAGGCTTGTAGATCCTCTAATCCTTGAGAGCAGACCGAGGCGCGTCCTGTCGCTTCCAAGGTCGGGTCAACTCTGACGTTGACGCCGCCCGGGGCACTCGGTGACGTCACGGCGGGCCCTGATTGGTCGCCCGCGACCTAAGTCGGCCAATCCGCGATCGGTTAGTGTCCCTTCCAAAAGGTCAAATCTGCAGTAGGGGATACTCTTTCATTTTATATCAGGGCGCCAATTTCCCCTTATTTACAACTTATAATGTAACGTTCTTCCTTTAACTGGCAGCCGGTCTGGTCGCCACATATGTCAATAGACTCCCTGAACCTCAGAGAATCAGCAGGGAGAGCTGATATGACTCTTAAAGCAGGCCAACGAAAGAGATAGGAGAGGGCACCGTAACAATATATATATATATATATATATATATATATATATATATATATATATATATATATATATATATATATATATATATATATATATATATATATACATATATATATGTCGTACCTAGTAGCCAGAACGCACTTCTCAGCCTACTATGCAAGGCCCGATTTGCCTAATAAGCCAAGTTTTCATGAATTAATTGTTTTTCGACTACCTAACCTACCTAACCTAACCTAACCTAACTTTTTCTGCTACCTAACCTAACCTAACCTATAAAGATAGGTTAGGTTAGGTTAGGTAGGGTTGGTTAGGTTCGGTCATATATCTACGTTACTTTTAACTCCAATAAAAAAAAATTGACCTCATACATAATGAAATGGGTAGCTTTATTATTTCATAAGAAAAAAATTAGAGAAAATATATTAATTCCGAAAAACTTGGCTTATTAGGCAAATTGGGCCTTGCATAGTAGGCCAAAAAGTGCGTTCTGGCTACTAGGTACGACATATATATATATATATATATATATATATATATATATATATATATATATATATATATATATATATATATATATGTCGTACCTAGTAGCCAGAACGCACTTCTCGGCCTACTATGCAAGGCCTGATTTGCCTAATAAGCCAAGTTTTCATGAATTAATTATTTTTCGACTACCTAACCTACCTAACCTAACCTAACCTAACTTTTTCGGCTACCTAACCTAACCTAACGTATAAAGATAGGTTAGGTTAGGTTAGGTAGGGTTGGTTAGGTTCGATCCTATATCTGCGTTAATTTTAACTCAAAATAAAAAAAATTGACCTCATACATAATGAAATGGGTAGCTTTATCATTTCATAAGAAAAAAATTAGAGAAAATATATTAATTCAGGAAAACTTGGCTTATTAGGCAAATTTGGCCTTGCATAGTAGGCTGAGAAGTGCGTTCTGGCTACTAGGTACGACATATATATATATATATATATATATATATATATATATATATATATATATATATATATATATATATATATATGTCGTACCTAGTAGCCAGAACGCACTTCTCAGCCTACTATGCAAGGGCCGATTTGCCTAATAAGCCAAGTTTTCATGAATTAATGTTTTTTTCGACAACCTAACCTACCTAACCTAACCTAACCTAACTTTTTCGGCTACCTAACCTAACCTAACTTTTTCGGCTACCTAACCTAACCTAACCTATAAAGATAGGTTAGGTAGGGTTGGTTAGGTTCGGTCATATATCTACGTTAATTTTAACTCCAATAAAAAAAATTGACCTCATACATAATGGAATGGGTAGCTATATCATTTCATAAGAAAAAAATTAGAGAAAATATAATAATTCAGGAAAACTTGGCCTATTAGGCAAATCAGGCCTTGCATAGTAGGCCGAGAAGTGCGTTCTGGCTACTAGGTACGACTTATATATATATATATATATATATATATATATATATATATATATATATATATATATATATATATATATATATATATTATTAAATATGACCGAAAAAGTAAGATTAATAATTCTAACACGAATTTTCTCAATCTTTCGTACATTACGCTTCACTGTTGGAGGTAAATCAAAAATCACTTCTCCAAAATTCATTTTTATTTCTAGTCTGACGCGACACGGGCGCGTTTCGTAAAACTTATTACATTTTCAAAGACTTCACAAATACACAACTGATTAGAACTTACGTCTCTCTGATATTATATCTACATTTGAGTGAGGTGGGAAGGATGATGTGGCATTAACACAAGACAGAACAGGGGATATTAATAGGGTATTAAAAGTATCAACACAAGACAGAACAGAAACAATGGGTTTTGAATAGAAGTGTTTGTAGAAAGCCTATTGGTCCATAATTCTTGATGCTTCTATATTGGAGCGGAGTCTTGAGGTGGGTAGAATATAGTTGTGCAATAATTGGCTGTTGATTGCTGGTGTTGACTTCTTGATGTGTAGTGCCTCGCAAACGTCAAGCCGCCTGCTATCGCTGTATCTATCGATGATTTCTGTGTTGTTTACTAGGATTTCTCTGGCGATGGTTTGGTTATGGGAAGAGATTATATGTTCCTTAATGGAGCCCTGTTGCTTATGCATCGTTAAACGCCTAGAAAGAGATGTTGTTGTCTTGCCTATATACTGGGTTTTTTGGAGCTTACAGTCCCCAAGTGGGCATTTGAAGGCATAGACGACGTTAGTCTCTTTTAAAGCGTTCTGTTTTGTGTCTGGAGAGTTTCTCATGAGTAGGCTGGCCGTTTTTCTGGTTTTATAGTAAATCGTCAGTTGTATCCTCTGATTTTTGTCTGTAGGGATAACGTTTCTATTAACAATATCTTTCAGGACCCTTTCCTCCGTTTTATGAGCTGTGGAAAAGAAGTTCCTGTAAAATAGTCTAATAGGGGGTATAGGTGTTGTGTTAGTTGTCTCTTCAGAGGTTGCATTGCGTTTCACTTTCCTTCTTATGATGTCTTCGATGAAACCATTGGAGAAGCCGTTATTGACTAGAACCTGCCTTACCCTACGGAGTTCTTCGTCGACTTGCTTCCATTCTGAGCTGTGGCTGAGAGCACGGTCGACGTATGCGTTAACAACACTCCTCTTGTACCTGTCGGGGCAGTCGCTGTTGGCATTTAGGCACATTCCTATGTTTGTTTCCTTAGTGTAGACAGCAGTGTGGAAACCTCCGCCCTTTTCCATGACTGTTACATCTAGAAAAGGCAGCTTCCCATCCTTTTCCGTCTCGTAAGTGAAACGCAGCACGGAACTCTGCTCAAATGCCTCCTTCAGCTCCTGCAGATGTCTGACATCAGGTACCTGTGTAAAAATGTCGTCAACATACCTGCAGTATATGGCCGGTTTCAAGTTCATGTCGACTAAGACTTTTTGCTCGATGGTACCCATGTAGAAGTTTGCAAACAGGACACCTAGGGGAGAACCCATGGCGACCCCATCTACTTGCTTATACATGTGCCCATCCGGGCTCAAGAAGGGTGCCTCTTTAGTACAAGCTTGGAGTAGTTTCCTCAGAATACTTTCTGGCATGTCAAGAGGAGTACAGGCTGGATCACGATACACTCTGTCGGCTATCATTCCGATTGTCTCCAGATACCGACACCCACGTACAGACTGGCGAAGCGACTCAACGGCCTGCTGACTCCTTATGTTCCTTGCGCCTTCAGCCTGAAGTCTCCAAAGGAATTTGTGGACTTACTGCGGGGCACACGGGCCACAGGGATAAGAGCCTCGTTGGACGTAGAATCGCTGTTTACCAACGTACCTGTGGACGAGACAATCGGAATGATAGCCGACAGAGTGTATCGTGATCCAGCCTGTACTCCTCTTGACATGCCAGAAAGTATTCTGAGGAAACTACTCCAAGCTTGTACTAAAGAGGCACCCTTCTTGAGCCCGGATGGGCACATGTATAAGCAAGTAGATGGGGTCGCCATGGGTTCTCCCCTAGGTGTCCTGTTTGCAAACTTCTACATGGGTACCATCGAGCAAAAAGTCTTAGTCGACATGAACTTGAAACCGGCCATATACTGCAGGTATGTTGACGACATTTTTACACAGGTACCTGATGTCAGACATCTGCAGGAGCTGAAGGAGGCATTTGAGCAGAGTTCCGTGCTGCGTTTCACTTACGAGACGGAAAAGGATGGGAAGCTGCCTTTTCTAGATGTAACAGTCATGGAAAAGGGCGGAGGTTTCCACACTGCTGTCTACACTAAGGAAACAAACATAGGAATGTGCCTAAATGCCAACAGCGACTGCCCCGACAGGTACAAGAGGAGTGTTGTTAACGCATACGTCGACCGTGCTCTCAGCCACAGCTCAGAATGGAAGCAAGTCGACGAAGAACTCTGTAGGGTAAGGCAGGTTCTAGTCAATAACGGCTTCTCCAATGGTTTCATCGAAGACATCATAAGAAGGAAAGTGAAAAGCCATGCAACCTCTGAAGAGACAACTAACACAACACCTATACCCCCTATTAGACTATTTTACAGGAACTTCTTTTCCACAGCTCATAAAACGGAGGAAAGGGTCCTGAAAGATATTGTTAATAGAAACGTTATCCCTACAGACAAAAATCAGAGGATACAACTGACGATTTACTATAAAACCAGAAAAACGGCCAGCCTACTCATGAGAAACTCTCCAGACACAAAACAGAAAGCTTTAAAAGAGACTAACGTCGTCTATGCCTTCAAATGCCCACTTGGGGACTGTAAGCTCCAAAAAACCCAGTATATAGGCAAGACAACAACATCTCTTTCTAGGCGTTTAACGATGCATAAGCAACAGGGCTCCATTAAGGAACATATAATCTCTTCCCATAACCAAACCATCGCCAGAGAAATCCTAGTAAACAACACAGAAATCATCGATAGATACAGCGATAGCAGGCGGCTTGACGTTTGCGAGGCACTACACATCAAGAAGTCAACACCAGCAATCAACAGCCAATTATTGCACAACTATATTCTACCCACCTCAAGACTCCGCTCCAATATAGAAGCATCAAGAAATATGGACCAATAGGCTTTCTACAAACACTTCTATTCAAAACCCATTGTTTCTGTTCTGTCTTGTGTTGATACTTTTAATACCCTATTAATATCCCCTGTTCTGTCTTGTGTTAATGCCACATCATCCTTCCCACCTCACTCAAATGTAGATATAATATCAGAGAGACGTAAGTTCTAATCAGTTGTGTATTTGTGAAGTCTTTGAAAATGTAATAAGTTTTACGAAACGCGCCCGTGTCGCGTCAGACTAGAAATAAAAATGAATTTTGGAGAAGTGATTTTTGATTTACCTCCAAAAGTGAAGCGTAATGTACGAAAGATTGAGAAAATTCGTGTTAGAATTATTAATCTTACTTTTTCGGTCATATTTAATAATATATGTCTACAGGAAAGACTGCTACCAAAATATACTAATATATATATATATATATATATATATATATATATATATATATATATATATATATATATATATGTCGTACCTAGTAGCCAGAACGCACTTGTCAGCCTACTATGCAAGGCCAGATTTGCCAAATAAGCCAAGTTTTCATGAATTATTTGTTTTTCGACTACCTAACCTACCTAACCTAACCTAACTTAACTTTTTTGGCTACCTAACTTAACCTAACCTATAAAGATAGGTTAGGTTAGGTTAGGTAGGGTTGGTTAGGTTCGGTCATATATCTACGTTAATTTTAACTCCAATAAAAAAAAATGACGTCATACATAATGAAATGGGTAGCTTTATCATTTCAAAAGAAAAAAATTTGAGAAAAGATATTAATTCAAGAAAACTTGGCTTATTACACAAATCAGGCCTTTTATTGGAGTTAAAATTAACGTAGATATATGACCGAACCTAACCAACCCTACCTAACCTAACCTAACCTATATTTATAGGTAAGGTTAGGTTAGGTAGCCAAAAAAAGCTAGGTTAGGTTAGGTTAGGTAGGTTAGGTAGACGAAAAAACATTAATTCATGAAAACTTGGCTTATTAGGCAAATCGGGCCTTGAATAGTAGGCTGAGAAGTGCGTTCTGGCTATTAGGTACGACATATATATATATATATATATATATATATATATATATATATATATATATATATATATATATATATATATATATATATATATATATATGTCGTACCTAGTAGCGAGAACGCACTTCTCAGCCTACTATGCAAGGCCCAATTTGCCTAATAAGCCAAGTTTTCATGAATTAATGGTTTTTCGTCTACCTAACCTACCTAACCTAACCTAACCTAACGTTTTCGGCTACCTAACCTAACCTAACCTATAAAGATAGGTTAGGTTAGGTTAGGTAGGGTTGGTTAGGTTCGGTCATATATCTACGTTAATTTTAACTCCAATAAAAAAAAATTGACCTCATACATAATGAAATGGGTAGCTTTATTATGTCATAAGAAAAAAAATAGAGAAAATATATTAATTAAGGAAAACTTGGCTTATTAGGCAAATCGGGCCTTGCATAGTAGGCTGAGAAGTGCGTTCTGGCTACTAGGTACGACATATATATATATATATATATATATATATATATATATATATATATATATATATATATATATATATATATATATATATATATATATATATATATTGTAGCAGTCTTTCCTGTAGACATATATTATTAAATATGACCGAGAAAGTAAGATTAATAGTTCTAACACGAATTTTCTCAGTATTTCTTATATTTCTTTTCACTGCTGATGGTAATTGAAAAATCAATTCTCCAAAATTCATTTTTATTTCTAGTCTGACACGACTCTTGAACGCGTTTCGTAATAACTTATTACATTTACAAAGACTTTAGTTTACACACACACAACTATAACTTGCAAACACTAAACAGAGTTTGTTGTTGTTGTTGTTAAAGCTATAGCTACTCAGGACGAAGTGTCCATGTAGCACGGGCTATGGTGAGCCCGTAATTGAGTTTGGTTATACATGATAACCTTTTTCCTGTGATATTTGGGTCTAAGTTTAAAATGGAGGAGAGGACTTCTCCTTTTTCCCTGCTTATTTATCGCTTCTGTTTTAGTGCACTGGTTTTAATCTTGTTTTATTAACATTATCTTGGTGGCGGATGTAGATGCAGAATGCTCACTAATGAGTCCCATTCCCCAACAGCTTTTCTAATCATTGTAGTCGCGGTGGAATGTGCATCTAATGCAGCTGCTGTCGTTGGATTAATGTTGAGTTTGATGCGCAGGGCTTCAGTAGCTTCACATTCCAGTAAGTAGTGCAATAGTGGCGCCTCTGCTTCAGTTTCACAGATGTCACTCTTTAACTATTGGGTTCATTACCTCCCAGCAGCACTTGTAACCAAGTTTGAGTCTGTGTATGGCTACTGCAATGTCTCTGGATATCTTTTTGCCAGGCTTGAAAGAGGAGTAACCAGTGGCTTGTTCATACCATATCGCAGTGGATCTTCCTTCCGCTACTTTGGCTCTGTGGCGACTTTTGATAGTTGAGAATATTTTCTTTTTGATTTGCTCCTTTATCCGTGAAAAACTTGGAGGTATTTGAACCTGTACAACAGGTAGAGCAGTGGCAGTTTTCGCTAGGGAGTCTGACTTTTCATTACCATCTATGCCAATGTGACTTGGTATCCAATTTAGGGTGATTGACAGCCCTCGATTATGGGCATCTTTTCCTATATGTTGAATTTCTGTGAGGAGTTGTATATTATCTCTGTGCTGACTGGATAACAATGTCTAGAGCGAAGATTTAGAGTCTGTATGAATGATGACATCATGTAAATTATTCTCAATTGTATAGTTTATTGCCTCCTTCAGGGCATATAATTCTGTTTGCAATGTTGAGCACCCACTATTCATGCTCCAGTAAGCTTCATGGTTGGTAGTGTAAACTGCTGCCCCAGCAGAACCTTTTTCTTGATCAACTGATCCGTCTGTGAAGATGTGAGTCGTTGTGGGTCTAGAGATAGTTTCCATTTGTTGCTCTATTACTTCCTTGAGCCTCTGCACAAAAATACATGCTGATTTTTTAACTGGTAATCTTTCAATGATTATCTTTAGATTCGATTCTTCCCATGGGGGAGGCTGTCGAAAGTGTTGATATGGTCTATCTTCCCCTTTGTTTTTAATGGTCCATTTCAGGTCCATTTTCTCTAAAATCTTGACCACATTATCCATCCATGAGCTTGTTCCATACTGTAGGTTTTTCTGAAAGGATCTCTGTATGCTGTCTTTGATTGACAGCCTGGCGGTTGTTCCAGTAAGTTTTCCTATTATGGTGGCTATCCTTTGTTTCATCCTGTTTTCTAATGCTGGTAAATTTGTTTCCATTCTAAGGTTCTCTCTATGCGTTCATGTAGGTGCTCCCAGCATTGTTCTCAGAGCATCATTTTGAGACACTTCCAGTTTCTCCCATTGGTTATCACTGAGGGATGTAAGAGCAGGGGCAGCATAGTCGATGAGTGACCTAACTGCTTGAACGTAGTACATTTTGAGTACTGGTAGAGATGCACCCTCTCTAAGACTGGTCAGAGAGCGCAAAGCTGAGTTTCTGGCTTTACAGCGTTGCCGAAGATTTTCAATTTCTTTAGTGAATTTCAACTGGTTGTCTATTATGACTCCTAGGTATAGAAAAGAGATAACCCACTCAATTTCTTGTCCTTGTATTGGCAGTCTGATGTCTAGAATTCTCATTTTAACGGCTATTGCTTTTGTTTTATTGCTGTTTATTTTCACTGTTATGCGTTCCGCTTCCTTGCTGATAATATCTAGGCATTTTTGTGCATGGTTCCTTGCACCTTTGCCATTGGTGATGACCACAAAGTCGTCTGCATAGATAAGAAGTTTGGCTTTTGGTAGCTTGAGCTTCATGAATTGTTCCTTGAGACAGTTGAAGAGGAAGGGGCTTAGTATTCCTCCCTGCGGAGTTCCATTTTCCAGCCTCTTTGAGGTCGATGTTTTTCCTTGGAATTTGACTTTAGCTTCTCGGTAAAGCAGGCTTCCTTTGGCAAAAGCAAGAGCGTGTCCTTTGATTTCCTTATCCACAAGGCAGCACAGTGTAGCAGGAGAACTGGCTAACTCAAAGGCTTTTTCAAGGTCTAGAAAAATAAAGATTCCAGGTTTGTCATTGATTTTATCCAGGAGGGAGGTAAGACATTCTGTGGTTCGAACACCTTTTCTGTAAGCAAACATATTTTGGTGTAGTGGATTGGCTTTCCATTCAATTCGATTAAGGGCCATTCTTTCTGCAGTTTTGGCCAGACAGCTTGTTAATGAGATGGGTCATGGATTTCCTGGGTCTTTAGGTTTTGGAATGGGAACTATAATTGCACTGTTCCAGGAGAGTGGTCGGGTTCTTGTCACCCATACTCTGTTGATGACATTCGAGAAGGCTTCTTCACCCTTCTCTCCTAGCTTGGCTAGCATGTTGTAAGTGATTTTGTCCTCGCCTGGAGCTGTATGTTTAGTTTTCTTTGTAGCACTTCTGAGTTCTTTCCGATTGAAAGGTTGGTCTAGTTCGTCAGGTAAGGGTATAGCATCATCTATTTTTTTCCATCTTGCTGCTTGAAGTCTTTGTTGGTGAGTCAGAGTTGCTTGAGGAAGTTGAGTGGAACTGGTTCTTGAAGCAAATAGATTTGCTAGCCTTTCTGCTTCTTGCTCTGGATGAACATGGTGCAGCGGAGCAGGAGGCGATTTTCCTTTGGCCTTGTTGATCTGCCTCCAGATGTCGCCCAAGGACGTATGCTGATTTAGCTTGGCACACCACTCGAGCCATTTTTCTTCTCTGATTTTTGCTGTTTCTTCGTGCACATGATCTCGGACAGCTCTAAGAAGTCCTAGATTAGCTTCGGGTCTATCTCTTCTGAAATTCTTTCGTGCACGATTTAGTCTGTTATGTAGCTCTTTGATCCTATCACAGTAATACCAATGGTCCTTGTGTTGTTGGGTAATTGTTTTCCTCTTGGGGATGGCGTGATTTGCTGCTCTATGTATTGCATTTACTAAATCTTTTTCTGTTTCTTCGGTGTTGTCAGGAGGAGTGTAGTTTTGGTGCCAAGTTTCGAGAGCTTCCTGAAACTTCGTCCAATCTGCTTTGATAAAGTCCCATCCGGGCTCGGGAGGTGGAGGTCTAGGAGGTAGTGCTTTATTAATAACTGTTTTTGTAGCAAAGTGGTCACTAGTCAGAACATGATCCAGTGACCAATGACACAACTCATAAATACTGGTGGAAACAAACGTGAGATCCAACTTTTTCCGACCAGTGTGGGATGGTTCCGTCGAATTAAGCAGACTGATTTCTGGCACTTCATCCAAAAGATGTTCAATATGTCTTCCGTTGGCGTCGGTTCTTTGTGAATCAAGAAGTAATTCACTATGAGCGTTGAAGTCACCAGAGATGATAGTAGGTGTAGTGACTGCTATTTCAAAGATTGCTGAGAGATCCATGTGATGTTCTCTCTGGCTCTTGTATACATTGAAAATGGACAGCGTTGAGTTCCTCATAGTGAGCTTAACTCCCATAATTTCGACGTTCTCGCCACAGTTGGGCAGGTCTGTGATTGCCGTGGTATTGATATGATTTCTTACTAGAATTGAAATGCCTCTGGTGCCACCTTGTGCCATAGGGCAGTGGAACCCTTGATATCCTGGGATATTAATCAATCTGCCAGTCCTGGTGAGTGTTTCTTGGAGTAGAACAATATCAATGCTATCCTTGAGAAGCACTGCTCTGAGTGTTTGTGCTTTGCTTTTGAATCCTTGAATATTCTATTGTATAATTTTGAGATTGTCCATTTTCCCGTTATAGTGGAATCATTGAGTCCATGGTTTTTACAGTACTGGTTTTCCCGACGGTTTGTGTCTTCTTGGCTGGAGTGGAGACTTTCTTCTTGGTGGGTGAGGAGACTCCTGGTTGGGCCGAAGTGCCCCTGCTACATCCAGCCACTGGGGCACCCGATGATGCAGGGATCATCATTCCTGCCTGGGAGGTCCCGGAGGCAACGGCAGGCATGTTCACCCTGCCGCCCCGACCCATTCTGTTGCTGTCTCCCAGTGGAACAGCGCCCCCCTGCCCCCTCCTGTTGTTGGAGGCCCCGTCCTTGCCCAGGCCCGGCGCGCCAGACTGTTGCTGATCTTCATTTATTTGGACTTGCCGAGGGGTGTACCACTGGCTTTTTACCGAGGGTCTGGTCGATTGGGGTCTCGAAGTTGTTACTTTGGGTTGCTGGCTTGATCCGAAAGCTAGTATTCTTTTTACCCTTTCTGGACATCGTTTGTTCCAGGCGTGATGTGTATCCCCGCAGTTCGGTCATTGTGCGTTCGTTTGTTTGCCTTCTTTGTGCAGATTCTTGCAGATGTCGGTATTGTGGAGCTCGCTACATACTCCACATCGTTCCGGGCCTCTGCAGCCATCTTTGTGGTGGCTGAAGCGCTGACATCTGTAACAGCGCATGGGTTCTGGGTTGTACAGCCTTAGCCTGAATTGACCATAGATCCCAACACTCAGAGTGTTGATGCGAGGTCCTTTTATTGTTACAAGAACCTGTCTTGTTTCGATATTGTTGTGCTTGCATCTTTCCGCCGTTGGGACATTTGGGCATTCTAGGAGTCTGTTTGCATGAACTTCGACCGGGAAATTTTGAACTATCATTTTGGTGATTTTTTCTTCTGGTTTCAGTTCCACTAGGTGTTCTGTGTTCCTGAGGTTTGTGATTATATCCGGATTAGCTGTGGATATGTTATGTCTACCTCTAATGTCGGGCTTGGCTCTAAGATCTGATCCTGGATTATTCTTTTCCACTGCGTCAATGTAAGCATAAGTGGGACCATCCACTGTTTTTTTGGTTTTGAATATGGTCCTTGGCATTGATTTGGGTGCTGCTCTTGAGTTCTGGTTGGCTTCTAGTTTGGTTTCTTTGGACGTTTCTTCGGTTCTTCTTCGTTTGTTTGCCTTTCCGTTGCCAACAAGTTGCCACGGTGCTTCGTTTAGGGTTGGGTCGTCTTCAGCAATTTTCCTTGCTCTTGCTACTAGATCACTGTGTCCTTCTGACGTTAATAATTCAAGAAGGATGGTTAGGAAAGTCATATCCTGGGGAGACATGGTTACACTGTACTAAAAGAGTAACTGAGGGAGTGACTGTAGCTGTGTACTGCTACACTCAGCGACTGAAAATCAGAGTTTAAACAGCTCTGATTTTATACCTGCATTTGGGTGAGGTGATATGTTACAACAGTTTTGGATGAGGTGAAAACAAACTTTCAACACAAGACAGAACACGAAACAATGGGTATAATATTTTGTAAGTTAAAGGGAAGAATGGAAGTAACTGCAAAAGGATTATTGGCCCATATTTCTTGATGCTTCTATATTGGTGCAGAGTCTTGAAATGGGTAGAATATAGTTGTGCATTCATTGGCTGTTGATTGCTGGTGTCGACTTCTTAATGTGTAGTGCCTTGCAGATATCAAGCCGCCTGCTATCACTGTATCTATCGATGATTTCTGTGTTTTTTGTTAAGACTTCTCTGGTGATGGTCTGGTTGTGGGAAGAGATTTTATGTTCCTTAATGGAGCCTTGTTGCTTATGCATCGTTAAGTTAATCGCCTGGAAAGATATATTGTTGTCTTGCCTATATACTGAATTCTTTGAGGCTTATAGTCTCCAAGTGGGCATTTGAAGGCATAGACGACAATGGTCTCTTTAAAGCGTTCTGCTTTGTGTCTGGAGAGTTTCTCATGAATAGGTTGGCCGTTTTCTTGGTTTTATAGTAAATCGTCAATTGTATCTTCTGATTTTTGTCTGTAGGGATAACGTTTCTATTAACAATATCTTTCAGGACACTTTCCTCCGTTTTATGAGCTGTGGAAAAGAAGTTCCTGTAAAATAGTCTAATAGGGGGTACAGGTGCTGTGTTAGTTGTGTCTTCAGAGGTTGCATGGCGTTTCACCTTCCTTCTTATGATGTCTTCGACAAAACCATTGGAGAAGCCGTTGTTGACTATGACCTGCCTTACCCTACAGAGTTCTTCATCGACTTACTTCCATCCTGAGCTGTGGCTGAGAGCACGGTCGACATAAGCGTTAACGACACTCCTCTTACATGAGGAGTGTTGTTAACGCTTAATATATACATATATATATATTTAACGTTAACGTTAAATATATATATATATATATATATATATATATATATATATATATATATATATATATATATATATATATATATATATAGTAGGCTGAGAAGTGCGTTCTGGCTACTAGGTACGACATATATATATATATATATATATATATATATATATATATGTCGTACCTAGTAGCCAGAACGCACTTCTCAGCCTACTATGCAAGGCCCGATTTGCCTAATAAGCCAAGTTTTCCTGAATTAATATATTTTCTCTAATTTTTTTCTTATGAAATGATAAAGCTACCCATTTCATAATGTATGAGGTCAATTTTTTTTTGAAAGATAGAGAAAATTCGTGTTAGAATTATTAATCTTACTTTTTCGGTCACATTTAATAATATATGTCTACAGAAAAGACTGCTACCAAAATATACTAATATATATATATATATATTATATATATATATATATATATATATATATATATATATATATATATATATATATATTGTAAAATATGACCGAAACAGTAAGATTAACAATTCTAACACGAAATTAGAATTCGTGTTAGAATTATTATTTAGATTAGATTAATAAATTATTTAGATTATTAACACACTACAGACAAATTTGTTTTCAATTCGGCTGTAGTGTCCTTCGTTACCCTATGGAATTTAGTTTGGTCAGAGAGTATGAGGTTCATTTCTGCCAGATATTCGTCTTTCCAATTAATAATTCCAAATGGATAATTCACATCCAATTAATACCCCATTGTTTCATGTTCTGTCTTGTGTTTGTTAAAAGTTTGTTCATCTCATCCAAAACTGTTGCACCATATCACCTCACTGACGTGCGAGTATATAAGACGGATAAGCTGTTTAGAGTTAGCATAATTAAAACTCTGTTTAATGTTTTCAGGTTACAGTTGAGTGTGTAAACTAAAGTCTTAGAAAATGTAATAAGTTATTACGAAGCGCGTTCAAGCGTCACGTCAGACTAGAAATGAATTTTGGGGAATTGATTTTTCAATTACCATTGACAGTAAAAAGAAACATAAGAAATATTGAGAAAATTCGTGTTAGAATTATTAATCTTACTTTTTCGGTCATATTTAATAATATATATATATATATATATATATATATATATATATATATATATATATATATATATATATATATATATATATATATATATATATATATATATATACATATATATATATATATATATATATATATATATATATATATATATATATATATATATATATATATATATATATATATATGATAAAGTAAATTTGTAAATGACTTATTATATGCTTTTCAATTGTTATTAACTCCATTGCAACTCGTCTTATTCTTTTATAGGAGCATGTTCCTTCTACCAGTCAAGGGAGGAGTTTCAACCTCTGATGCTTGCATTAGTAAGTGAAAAGGGAAGTCCAATGGTATCAGCACTCAGCAAAAGGTTACTATATATTTTGAATTATCAAAGTTAATAGTACATCAACTTCTATATATATTTAAAAAGTATCACACTACCTCTTTGACTCCTTCGGGGATTCGAACCCAGAACGACATGGGTCTCCCCCACCAACTGCACTGGTACCATTACTGTTGGTTGGTGGGAGGACACCTTGCATCCTGGGTTAAATTACCTCTGAGAGGTCTTAGAGTTATCGTGATATTTGTGCTTGCAGACCATTCAAATTATGCTTATGTATATATAAATATTTATACACTCACACTCATTCACATACACATACACATACACTCACACATACAATGATGCAAAAATTATGAGAAGAATCAAGACGGATGAAGATTGACAGAGACTACAGGATGACCTGGATAAACTGGAGGAATGGTCAAGAAAATAGTTGCTAAAGTTCAACTCAGGAAAGTGTAAGGTAATGAAATTAGGCGCAGGGAGCAGGAGGCTGAACACAAGGTATCATCTGGGAAGTGAAATCCTGCAAGAGTCAAATAGAGAGAAAGATTTGGGGGTTGATATCACACCGAACCAGGCCCCAGAGGCCCACATCAAAAGAATATCATCATCGGCATATGCTAGACTGGCCAACATAAGAACTGCCTTTAGAAACTTGTGTAAGGAATCTTTCAGAACCCTGTATACCACTTATGTAAGACCAATCCTGGAGTATGCAGCTCCAGCCTGGAGTCCATACCTAGTTAAACACAAGACAAAGTTAGAGAAGATTCAGCGGTATGCCACCAAGCTCGTCCTGGAACTGTGAGGAATGAGCTACGAGGAAAGGCTAAAGGAACTGAACCTCACATCCCTGGAAAACAGAAGAGTAAGGAGAAACATGATAACCACCTACAAAATTCTGAGGGGAATTGACAGGTTGGACAAAGACAAACTCTTCAGCACGGGTGGGACACGAACAAAGGGACATAGGTGGAAACACAGTACCCAGTTGAGCCACAGAGACGTTAGAATTTTTTTTCAGTGTCAGAGTAGTTAATAAATGGCATGCACTAGGAAGTGATGTGGTGGAGGCTGACTCCATACACAGTTTCGAATGTAGATATGATAGAGCCCAGTAGGCTCAGGAATCTGTACACCAGTTGATTGACAGTTTAGAGGCGGGACCAAAGAGCCAAAGCTCAACCCCCCACAAGCACAATTAGGTGAGTACAATTAGGTGAGTACACACATACACACACACACACACATACACACACACACTCACACACATACACACACAACACACGGTGGGACCAAAGAGCCAAAGCTCAACCCCCACAAGCACAAATAGGTGAGTACACACACACACACACACACACACACACACACACACACACACACACACACACACACACACACACACACACACACACATACACACACACACACACACACACACACACACACACACACACACACACACACACACACACACACACACACACACACACGCACGCACACACACACACACACACACACACACACACACACACACATACACACAGACACACAGACACACAGACACACACACACACACACACACACATGGGGGGGCCTCGTAGCCTGGTGGATAGCGCGCAGGACTCGTAATTCTGTGGCGCGGGTTCGATTCCCGCACGAGGCAGAAACAAACGGGCAAAGTTTCTTTCACCCTAAGTGCCCCTGTTACCTAGCAGTAAATAGGTACCTGGGAGTTAGTCAGCTGTCACGGGCTGCGTCCTGGGGCGTGTGTGTGTGTGTGTGGTGTGGGAAAAAAAAAATAGTTAGTAAACAGTTGATTGACAGCTGAGAGGCGGGCCGAAAGAGCAAAGCTCAACCCCCGCAAAAACACAACTAGTAAACACACACACACACAAACACACACACACACACACACACACACACACACACACACACACACACACACACACACACACACACACACACACACACACAATCACACTTCTCATGTGTGATTCTTCTCTTGATCTCTTGCTCTCTCTCTCGCTCTTTCTTGCTCTCTCTCTCTCTTGACAAGGGGCAAAATGGCAGGAGGACGCAACAGGGACACAGGAAACAGCCAGAGTGACCAAACGAAGGAAATGTTAACCCAAGTTCTGGAGGAATTCAGGAGAGAGATGCATGAAATGTGGATTACAATTAACAATCTGCAAAGTGAGCTGACATCAGCAAGGGAGGAGATCAAAACCCTCACAGAGAAAAATAAAGAGACCGAGCATCAGATTATCATACAAAGGGATGGTGGGAATGTTACATTGGAAAGAAATGCCTCTGTACCTAAAACATTTGCAGAAAGACTGAAAAAGAGCTCAGAAGCAATGGTCACAGTGAGGGAGGTAGCGATGCAAGCAGCTGCATCACAGGAAGCAGCAAGGTGCTGGAGAGAAAAAGATCTGTGGTAGTTGTAGGCATCAAAGAACAGGAAGGATCCAACAGGCAAGAATGGAATAGCAAGGATAGAGAGGCAGTACATGGGCTACTGAATGGGTTACAGATGGAAGGGGCTGAACAAAACATTGAGAAGGTTTTCAGGTTGGGCTGGTACAACAAGGACAGAAACCGACTTGTAAAGGTGGTGTTTACAAACGAAACCACGAAGGAGGATATTCTCGAAAGGAAGAGTCGTCTGCAGCATGTGGAGGGATACAAAAAGTATTCCTGCAGAGGGACAGGACGAAGGAGGAGAGAGCCAGGGCAGCAGAGGCAAGGAGGAAGTGCAGGGAGAGAGTAGCAAACCAGGAAATCACAGCCCCCAACACAACAGTCCCAGAGACAAGAGGGGAACCCAAAACCAGCATCCCAGCAACACCAGAGGGGAGGGCAACACCACCACCCCTGCATAGAAACCCTCCCTTCCCCTCACCCTACCTGCCCCCACCCAACCCTTCCTCCCCCCCCCCCCCCCCCACCGAATTCTGACCCTGTCACCCCTTCCCCATAGTAGTAGGGGGTAAGCGCCACAGAACATTTTTTTTTCTGGGGGAAAAAAATGTTCTGTAGCGCTTGGGGGGTTTCAGGCGAATTTGGGGAGTCACAGATTTGGGAAAAAATCCTCTGTGGGAGCCATGGTTTTCAGGTCCAAAATCCTCTGTGGGAGCCATGGTTTTCAGGTCCAAAATCCTCTGTGGGAGCCATGGTTTTCAGGTCCAAAATCCCGTGTGGGAGCCAGGGTTTTCAGGTTCCAAAATCCCGTGTGGGAGCCAGGGTTTTCAGGTAAATTTTGTGTCTCGGATTTTAGAAGTTGTTAAAGTTCTTATGATGAAAATAATTTCCGAGACTTAGAAGTTTGTTAAAGGTCGTATGGGAGAAATTCAAATTCGTCTGTGGGAGCCATTTTTTTTCAGGTCAAATTCGTCTGTGGGAGCCAGGGTTTTGAGGTCCAATATCCCGCGTATGGCTTCGGGTTTTCAGGTAAATTTTGTGTCACAGATTTTAGAATTTTGTTAAAGTTCTTATGATAAAAATAATGTCATACGAGTTTGTTAGAGTTCTTATGATAAAAATAATTTCCGAGACTTAGAAGTTTATTAAAGGTCTTATCATGAAATAATGTCATACGAGTTTTGTTAAAAGTTCTTATTTGTTTCTTACTTAGAAACTTGTATATTACTATATATCTAATTCATTTCCCTGCCATCCCCCCTCCCTCACCTTTCCCTCCCCCTGCCTCTCCCGCTCGTACCTCACACCCCCTCCCTCCCCCCTTACCTCACAATCTCTCGCGTCACCTTTATTTACCTTATGCCAGCCAGCCAGACACTGCGTGCAGGTCACCTCTTATCTTATCTTATCTTCTCCATAATATCTGGACCGTCCCTCTCTCTCTCTCTCTCTCACGTTCCCACCTTAGTTTTACTAATACATCTTCTTTAGTATCCAATCATTTTCTTCGAGATTTAAAACACAGCTATTTCAAACGTATTAAAATACAATAATTTGGTATCGAGCTCCAGCTCCTATCCCCGCCTTAGTCACCTGTCGTATAATGAATACTAACAGTCCAATCCCTCTAAAATTTAAAAATAATCATATTTCAAACGTAGTTCAATACAGTAATTTAGTTACCGAGCTCCAGCTCTTGTCCTCCACCTTAGTTCCCTCGCACATCTTCGTTAATACCTATTCAAATTCCCCGAAATTTCTACCCTCTGTATTTCAGACATAGTTTAGTAAATGCAAACAGTTACCGAACTCTAGCTCTTATCCTCCGCCTTAGCTCTCTCTTGTATCTTCGTTAATATCTAATCAAATTCCCTGAAATTTCTACCCTCTGTATTTCAGACGTAGTTTAGTAAATCCAAACAATTATCAAACTCTAGCTCTTGTCCCCAGCTTAGTTCATTTGTACAAGATCGTTAGTAACAGACCAATTTTCCCCGAAATTTAAAGCAGACATACTTCAAAGTTAGTAAATAAGATCAAGTCAGTTACTGAGCTCTAGCTCTTGTCCCCCAGCTTAGTTCATAAATATACAAAAAGGAGAAACAAAACTACATCTGAAAGGTTAGGAAAAGGATAATATATTCAACAAATACGTCAAAAAACACAATAAACTACATCTGAAAGGTTAGGTTAAAGGGTTGGGGAATAAGAACATATGATAGAACCTACTAAATACACTAAGATTACAAGAGGTTAGGTTAAGGGGTTGGGGAATAAGAACATATGATAACAAACATAATAAATACAACTTATGAGCAACTTGATGAACTTTAACAAATAACCCTTGATCTGCAAAAATGACCATTTGAGAAATTAGCCCTTGAAACGAGTAAATTCCCATATATAACAAAAAATCCTTTGAAATGGTTAAACACCCAATCTTAAACAAATAACACTTGAAATGCAAAAATGTCCATTTGAGAAATTAACCCTTGAAATGAGTAAATGAATATGAGACAATGATTGACGAAACACAAAAGACAAGCAGGAATAATTATGTAAGTTAGATCATGTCTGGCTAGACTAGATAAGTTAGGATACATCAGTTTGGGAATGTGAGAATAAGTTAGGTAAAGCAAGTTAGGTTAGGTTAGGATAGGTAAGATAAGTTATATAAGTTAGGTTAAGCAGGTTAAGTTATGTAAGTTAGGTAAAGTTAGGTAAGATAGGTAATGTAAGGTAAGTTATGTTAGGATAGGTAAAGTTAGGTTATGAATGTTAAGTTAGGTAAGATATGTAAAGTTAGGTTAAGCAGGTTAAGTTAGGTAAATGTAGGTAAGTTCGGTAAGTTAAGTTAGGATAGGTAAAGTTAGGTAATGTAGGTAAGTTAGGTAAATGTAGGTAAGTTAGGTTAGGTAAGTTAGGTATGATAGGTAAGGTAAGTTATGTTAGGATAGGTAAAGTTAGGTAAGATAGTTAAGGTAAGGTAAGTTATGTAAGTTAGGATAGGTAAAGTTAGGTTAAGCAGGTTAAGTTAGGTAAATGTAGGTAAGTTAGGTTAAGTTAGGTAAGTTAGGTTAAGTTATGTAAGTTAGGTTAAGCAGGATAAGTTAGGTAAGTTAAGTTAGGATAGGTAAAGTTAGGTTAAGCAGGTTAAGTTAGGTAAATGTAGGTAAGTTAGGTTAAGCAGGATAAGTTAGGTAAGTTAAGTTAGGATAGGTAAAGTTAGGTAATGTAGGTAAGTTAGGTAAATGTAGGTAAGTTAGGTATGATAGGTAAGGTAAGTTATGTTAGGATAGGTAAAGTTAGGTAAGATAGTTAAGGTAAGGTAGGTTATGTTAGGATAGGTAAAGTTAGGTTATGAAGGTTAAGTTAGGTAAGATAGGTAAAGTTAGGTAAGATAGGTAAAGTTAGGTTATGAAGGTTAAGTTAGGTAAGATAGGTAAAGGTAAGGTAAGTTAAGTTAGGATAGGTAAAGTTAGGTTTAGGAACGTTACGTTAACTAAGTAACATTGGGTGGAGAGGATAGGTTACATAGGTTTGAACAGTGTAGTTCAGAGAACAGTTTTAGGGTAAAGCAACTAAGAAAATATGTTTTAACAGAAGTGCAGGTTTGGTATGAAACGCTGAACTAGTTACATTTGGAGAGAAATTTTATGACTGAAGATGTCTTAAAGAATAACATGATGGAAGAAGGAGAGTTTCTTTGATGAACGAAGGTGTCTTAGAGAACAACTTTTGGAGAACAAAGGTGAATTAGAGATCACTTTGATGACTGAGAATAACTTTGGTCAACGAATATGGAACGGAAAGTTTCTCTAATGAACGAAGGTGACTTAAAGATTAACTTTTATGATTTAGAGAAATTCTTTGATGTCTTAGATAGCAACATTGATGTCTTAGAGAACAACTTTGATGAACAAAGATGTCTTAGAAAGCTTCTCTGATGAACGAAAAGATACTTAGAGAACAACTTTGATGAGCAAGATTAACTTTAGATGTCTCTGAGAATAACTTTTATGTCTTAGAGAACAACTTTGATGACTCTGAGAATAACTTTTATGTCTTACATAATAACTTTAGAGGTCTCTGAGAATAACTTTTATAACATAGAAATTAACTTTAATGAACAAAAGTGAGTTAGAGAATAACTTTGATGACCCTGTTAATAACTTTGATGACTTTGAGAACAAGTTTGATAGCTCTTAGAATAACTTTGATGACTTTGAGAATGTCTTTGAGAACATGAGTAGTATTTTGTTAGCTCAGAGAATAACTTTTTGATGACATAGAGAATAACTTTTATGTCTTAGAGAAGAACATTGATGGCTTAGAGAGAATATCTTTGATGAAAGATGATATCTTAGATTAACTTTGACGTCTCTTGGAATAACTTTGATGACTTTGAGAACAAGTTTGATAGCTCTGAGAAAGACTTTGTTGTCTTAGAGATTACCTTTGTTGTCTTAGAGAATAACTTTGAGGACTTAGAGAATTAATATGTTGAACAAAAGTGAGTTAGAGATTACCTTTGATAACTCTGAGATTAACTTTGATGAACGAGAAAATACTTTTTGATGGCATCGAAAATAATTTCGTTAGCTCTGAGAATAACTTTTATGCCTCTGAGATTAACTTTAATGAACGAATATGTCTTAGAAAGTTTCTCTGATGAACGAAAGGCTACTGAGAGAATAGCATTTTGATGACTGAGATTAACTTTTGATGACTCTGAGAATAACTTTGAGGATGCGAGTAAATTTTTGAGTGTTTGAGAGTGTCTTTTGTTATCTCGAAGAGTAACTTTGGTGTTACAGAGAGCACCTTTGACTATTTTTCTTACTTAACGACATATAATTTTTACGAAAGTGCTGAAAAAGTTACATTTGACTATTTTTCTTACTTAGCGACATATAATTTTAGTTACGAAAGTGTTGAAAAAGTTACATTTGACCATTTTAGTTGAGGAAAGACAAGAAAAAAATATGACGACAGTGACTATTTTATTGTTCTACAAAGTATAAATGTCAGTTAAGAACGACGATGAAAGATATCTTTGACTATATTTTCTTACTTGACGAAAACATAATGGCTGTTACGAAATGATGAACGAGACTATTTTCAATTACTTGACGATGGATAAAGTTAGTTATGAACAGTATTGGAAAGATTCCTTTGACAATTTTTAGCTAAGAGAAAGGTTGTTTTAGTTAAGAACGGTGTTGAATGAGATTAATCCTGACTATTTTTAGCTAAGAGAAAGGTTGTTTTTAGTTAAGAACGGTGTTGAATGAGATTAATCCTGACTATTTTTGGTTGATTGGATAATAAGTTTAGTTGAGAAATGACGAAATTGACTATGTTTTAGTTGTTTGGCGAAAGATTTTTAGTTAAGAAGTTACAAGAAAAGTTTGTCTTTGTAAATTTGGAACTGAATAAAGTGTAGATTTATTTAAGAACTGGTTGGTATAACTATTAAGTTGACTACGAGAATTACTTTGACATAGTTTTGCAAATAAAACTGGGTGACTAAAATTGTTGAGGGAACTGTATTGCAGTATAATATTATTTGACAAAGAACTAGTTAGTGAATGGAAGAAACAAATTGGTTTAAAGAAACAAAGAACATAAAAATTGAGGTTAAGTAGGGGAATGAACACAGTGAACATACGGTGAACACAGAAAACATGTAAGAAAAAGTTGATGAATAAAGTGAACATGCAGGGAATATGAACTTATAGAGAATATGAAGACATGATAAGGAACATAGGGAATACAAAGAATAAACACTGAACATGTGAAGAACAAGCTAAGAACATTGAGAACATGAATATTGAGTATAAAAGTTATACAGAGAACATATGATGTACATGAAAAACATAACAAAAACATAGTGAACATACGGGGAAGAATGGTAGAAAACAGAAAAAAAATGAGAAAAACAGGTGAAAAAATTTGAACTGAGCTTGCTGTGAACATTTGTAGAACATGGAGCGAACACAGATATCATGGACAAATGTGAAGAACACAGCTGAATATAGAGAAAATATGAAAATACAGTAGGATTAATGAAGGTTTGGATAAGTTGGGGATGAGAAGGTAAGGGAGGGAAAGTGTACGGTGAGATTTTGACCATGTGATTATTGCTTACTTGGGTAAACAAAAAGGTATTGAAGGTACGGTGTTATATGACAGTGTGAATATTACAGAGATGAGTACAAAAAGGGTATTAAAGGAAATGATGTTTACTTTGATAGACTGGAGAGAGGCTTGATCTGAAATAATTTGATGAACATTGAACTAAGTGAAGGACATGAGTTGGAACTCGATAACTGAACTGGCTTTTTTATTTACTATGTCTGAAAATGTAGTTGGGTGTTTAAATCTCAGGGGGATTTGGACTGATAGTAATGAATTTACAGGAGTGAACTATGACAGAGGACAAGAGCTAGAGTTTTATAAATGTTTACATCATATTTACTATGTCTGAAATACAGAGGGTAAAAATTTCAGGGAAATTGATGGGTTAGTTACAAATATACGAGAGAGAACTAAGTTGGGGGACGAGAGCTGGAGCTCGATAACTGTTTTGATCTTATTTACGGGGTCTGAAATACAGAGGGTAAAAATTTCAGGGAAATTGATGGGTTATTTACAAATATACGAGAGAGTACTAAGTTGGGGGACGAGAGCTGGAGCTCGATAACTGTTTTGATCTTATTTACGGGGTCTGAAATACAGAGGGTAAAAATTTCAGGGGAATTGATGGGTTATTTACAAATATACGAGAGAGAACTAAGGAAGGGACGAGAGCTGGAGCTCAGTAACTGACTTGATCTTATTTACTAACTTTGAAGTATGTCTGCTTTAAATTTCGGGAAAAATTGATCTGTTACTAACGATCTTGTACAAATGAACTAAGCTGGGGGACAAGAGCTAGAGCTCAGTAACTGACTTGATCTTATTTACTAACTTTGAAGTATGTCTGCTTTAAATTTCGGGGAAAATTGGTCTGTTACTAACGATCTTGTACAAATGAACTAAGCTGGGGACAAGAGCTAGAGTTTGATAATTGTTTGGATTTACTAAACTACGTCTGAAATACAGAGGGTAGAAATTTCAGGGAATTTGATTAGATATTAACGAAGATACGAGAGAGAGCTAAGGCGGAGGATAAGAGCTAGAGTTCGGTAACTGTTTGCATTTACTAAACTATGTCTGAAATACAGAGGGTAGAAATTTCGGGGAATTTGAATAGGTGTTAACGAAGATGTGCGAGGGAACTAAGGTGGAGGACAAGAGCTGGAGCTCGGTAACTAAATTACTGTATTGAACTACGTTTGAAATATGATTATTTTTAAATTTTAGAGGGATTGGACTGTTAGTATTCATTATACGACAGGGGACTAAGGCGGGGATAGGAGCTGGAGCTCGATACCAAATTATTGTATTTTAATACGTTTGAAATAGCTGTGTTTTAAATCTCGAAGAAAATGATTGGATACTAAAGAAGATGTATTAGTAAAACTAAGGTGGGAACGTGAGAGAGAGAGAGAGAGAGAGGGACGGTCCAGATATTATGGAGAAGACAAGATAAGATAAGAGGTGACCTGCATGCAGTGTCTGGCTGGCTGGCATAAGGTAAATAAAGGTGACGCGAGAGATTGTGAGGTAAGGGGGGGAGGGAGGGGGTGTGAGGTACGAGCGGGAGAGGCAGGGGGAGGGAAAGGTGAGGGAGGGGGGATGGCAGGGAAATGAATTAGATATATAGTAATATACAAGTTTCTAAGTAAGAAACAAATAAGAACTTTTAACAAAACTCGTATGACATTATTTCATGATAAGACCTTTAATAAACTTCTAAGTCTCGGAAATTATTTTTATCATAAGAACTTTAACAAACTTGTATGACATTATTTTTGTCATAAGAACTTTAACAAACTTGTATGACATTATTTTTGTCATAAGAACTTTAACAAAATTCTAAAATCTGTGACACAAAATTTACCTGAAAACCCGAAGCCATACGCGGGATATTGGACCTCAAAACCCTGGCTCCCACAGACGAATTTGACCTGAAAACCATGGCTCCCACAGACGAATTTGAATTTCTCCCATACGACCTTTAACAAACTTCTAAGTCTCGGAAATTATTTTCATCATAAGAACTTGAACAACTTCTAAGATCCGAGACACAAAATTTACCTGAAAACCCTGGCTCCCACATGGGATTTTGGAACCTGAAAACCCTGGCTCCCACACGGGATTTTGGACCTGAAAACCATGGCTCCCACAGAGGATTTTGGACCTGAAAACCATGGCTCCCACAGAGGATTTTGGACCTGAAAACCATGGCTCCCACAGAGGATTTTTTCCCAAATCTGTGACTCCCCAAATTCGCCTGAAACCCCCCAAGCGCTACAGAACATTTTTTTCCCTTTGGACCTGAAAACCATGGCTCCCACAGACGAATTTCTGGCCTGAAAATAAAAATGTTCTGTGGTGCTTACCCCCTACTACTCCCCATTCCCATCATGTCCCCCCTCCCACCTTTCCCCCCTGTCCCCCCTCCCCCTTCATCCCATACCCTCCCTATCCCTCCTCCCGTCTTCACCCCGTATCCTCCATGTCCCCCCTATCTCCTTAACCCACACCCTACCTGTCCCTCTTCCCTTCCACCCCCACCCCCCACCCCAAAATCCTCTGAGACCCTGCAAACCACCTCACAGATCTTCTCACCCACGGAACAGCTTCCCACACCAGCAGAATGCTCGCCAAGAAAGGGACAAGAAAACGAACAGAAGAAAGTGAGCTACAAGGCGATGTACACTAACATAGATGGGATTACAAATAAAACAGGTGAACTCGGAGAATGGGCACTAGAAAAAAAAACAGACATAATAGCACTCACAGAAACAAAGCTAACGAAAATCATAACAAACGCAGTGTTTCCACAGGGTTACTATGTAGTGAGGAAAGAGAGAGAAGGGAGAGGAGGAGGTGGTGTAGCTTTGCTACTAAGAAAAGGTTGGAGTTACGAAGAGATGGTAATTCAGAACTGTGATGGTTTCAGTGACTACATATCAGGCACCATAGCCTGATATGTAGTCAGAAAATTATAGTAGGACAGGACAGAAAATTATAGTAGTAGTCATATATAACCCCCCACCGAATGACAGAAGACCCAGACAGGAATATGATAGAAACAACTTGGCCACCTTCAATATAATAGAGAGAGCAGCTTCTGTGGCTAGCAGGAACGTATCCAGACTACTAATCGAGAGAGACTTCAACCATGGGAAGATAGATTGGGGGAACAGAGACCCACATGGAGGCCCAGACACATGGAGAGCTAAGCTGCTGGATGTGGCAACAATAAACTATCTAAGTCAACACGTCAAGGGACCGACAAGAATGAGAGGAGGGGATAAACCAGCCTTGCTTGATCTGATATTTACCCTAAATGAGTCGGATATAAGGAAAGTTAAGTTGGAAGCCCCCTTGGGAATGAGTGATCATAGTGTATTGAGCTTTGAGTACCTGGTTGAGCTAGGAATTATCACCCGCAAAAAAGAACTGGGAAACAAAGGGCTGGCGTATCGAAAGAGAAACAATGAGGAGATGAATAAATTCCTATGAGATATACATTGGGACACAGAACTTGGAACCAAGTCCGTACAAGACATGAAGGACTATGTCACCCAACAACGTCAGGAGGCTGTAAGCAGGTTTGACTCAGCCCGACAGGAAAAAACAGAGAAGGAAAGGAAGAATCTGTGGTTTAATAGGGAATGTATGAAAGCAAAGGAGCTGAACAAAAGAGCATGGAGGAACTTCCGTAATAACAGAACACCAGAAAGTAGAGAGAGATACCAGAGAACCAGGAACGAGTATGTTAGTGTGAGAAGAGAAGCTGAGAAAAGGTATGAAAATGATATAGCTAATAAAGCCAAGACCAAACCAAAGCTACTGCACAGTCACATCAGGAGGAAGACAACAGTGAAGGCACAGGTGATGAAACTTAGGGTGGGCGAGGACAGGTACAAAGAGAATGTCAAAGAGGTGTGTGAAGAACTCAACAAAAGGTTCCAGGAGATCTTTACAATAGAACAGGGAGATGTCACGGCGCTAGGAGAGGTGGCAGCAAACCAGGTGACCTTGGATAGGTTCGAAATTACAAGAGATGAGATCAAGAAGCACCTATTGGAGCTGGATGTGAGAAAAGCTGTTGGGCCGGACAGAATCTCATCATGGGTATTGAAAGAGTGTGCAGGAGCACTTTGCTTGCCACTCTCCATAGTGTATAGTAGGTCACTGGAAATGGGAGACCTACCAGAAATAAGGAAGATTGCTAATGTAGTACCAATATACAAGAATGGTGACAGACAAGAGGCACTGAACTACAGGCTAGTGTCCTTATCTAATATACCATGCAAGGTGATGGAGAAGATTGTGAGAAAATATCTAGTAACACATCTGGAGAGAAGAGACTTCGTTACAACCCATCAACATGCGTTCAGGGAGGGTAAATCTTGCCTTACAGGCTTGATAGAATTCTACAATCAGGTGACAAAGATTAAGCAAGAAAGAGAAGGATGGGCGGACTGCATTTTTTTGGACTGTCGGAAAGCCTTTGACACAGTACCCAACAAAAGGTTGATGCATAAGCTGGAGAAACAGGCAGGAGTAACTGGTAGGGCGCTCCAGTGGATAAGGGAGTACCTAAGCAATAGGAAGCAGAGAGTTACAGCGAGGGGTGAGACCTCAGAATGGCGTGAAGTCACCAGTGGAGTCCCACAGGGCTCTGTACTTGGACCTATCCTGTTTCTGATATACGTAAATGATCTCCCAGAGTGTATAGACTCATTCCTCTCAATGTTTGCTGACGACGCCAAAATTATGAGAAGGATTAAGACAGAGGAGAACAGCTTGAGGCTTCAAGAAGACCTGGAGAAGCTTCAGGAATGGTCGAACAAATGGCTGTTAGAGTTTAATCCAAGCAAATGCAATGTAATGAAGATAGGGGTAGGAAGCAGGAGACCAGATACAAGGTATCATTTGGAAAATGAAATACTTCAAGAGTCAGAGAGAGAGAGAAAGACCTGGGGGTTGATATCACGCCAGACCTGTCCCCTGAAGCTCATATCAAGAGGATAACATCAGCAGCATATGCCAGGTTGGCTAACATAAGAACGGCCTTTAGAAACTTGTGTAAGGAATCTTTCAGAACATTATATACCACATATGTCAGACCAATCCTGGAGTATGCGGCTCCAGCATGGAGTCCATATCTAGTCAAGCATAAGACTAAACTAGAAAAGGTTCAAAGGTTTGCCTCCAGACTAGTACCCAAGCTGAGAGGTATGAGCTACGAGGAGAGACTACGGGAATTAAACCTCACTTCGTTGGAAGACAGAATAGTTAGGGGGGGACATGATCACCACATTCAAGATTCTCAAAGGAATCGACAGGGTTGATAAAGACAGGCTATTTAACACAAGGGGCACACACACTAGGGAACACAGGTGGAAACTGAGTGCCCAAATGAGCCACAGAGATGTTAGAAAGAACTTTTTTAGTGTCAGAGTGGTTGACAAATGGAATGCATTAGGAAGTGATGTGGTGGAGGCTGACTCCATACACAGTTTCAAGTGTAGATATGATAGAGCCCAATAGGCTCAGGAACCTGTACACCTGTTGATTGACGGTTGAGAGGCGGGACCAAAGAGCCAGAGCTCAACCCCCGCAAGCACAACTAGGTGAGTACACACACACACACACACAGGCGGGGGTGGGGGGGGGTTAAGGTCCTTGCATGGATAAGCCATGCAGGAAGGAGCCAAAGAGTTACGGTAAGGGGTGAGAAATTGGACTAGCGAACAGTAACAACTGGAGTACCACAAGGATCGGTGCTGGGACCAATTTTATTTCTAGCATATGTTAACATGTTTACAGGAGTAGAGTCCTATGTGTCGATGTTTGTGGATGACGCAAAGTTGATGAGAAGAGTTGTGACAGATGAGGAATGCAGGATCCTCCAAGAGGACCTGAACTGGTTGCAGAGATGGTCAGAGAAATGGCTACTGGAGTTCAACACGAGCAAATATAAAGTTATGGAAATGGTGCTAGCAGATAGGAGACCAAAGGGACAGTACACAATGAAGGGGAACAGCCTACCTGGGACGATGCGAGAAAGAGACCTGGGCGTGAACTTAACACCTAATCTATATCCTGAAGTCCTTATAAATAGGATAACGACAGCAGCGTACTCTACACTGGCAAAAGTTAGAACATCATTCAGAAACCTAAGTAAGGAGGCATTTAGGGTGCTTTACACTGCCTACGTGAGGCCAGTCCTAAAGTATGCCGCCTTATCATGGAGTCTCCATCTGAAGAAGCATATAAGGGAACTGGAAAAGGTTCAGAGGTTTGCAACGACACTCGTCCCAGAGTTACGAGGGACTGGGTATGAGGGGCGCCTGAGGGAACTGTGCTTTACGACACTAGAAAGAAGGGAGAAGGGGGATATGATAGGAACGTATAAAATACGTAGGGGGATTGACAGATTGGACATAGACGAAATGTTCACACAGAATAGTAACAGAACGAGGGTACATGGGTGGAAGCTGGAAACTCAGACGAGTCACAGGTATGTTAGGAAGTTTTCTTTTTGTGTGAGAGTAGTGGGAAAATAGAATGCACTTAAGGAACAGGTTGTAGGAGCAAATACTATTCATAATTTTAAAACTAGATATGATAGGGAAATAGGACCATAGTCATTGCTGTAAACAACCGATGATTGAAAGGCGGAATCCAAGAGTCAATGCTCGATCCTGCAGACACAAATAGGTGATTACACACACACACACACACACACACACACACACACACACACACACACACACACACACACACACACACACACACAGCACAACTATAGGAACAGGGGCAACCATGACAGCCAGAGGTACCAGGGGAACAGGGAAAAGTCAAAGTGATGAAATGAAGGAAATGTTCACCCAGTTTCTGGAGGACATCAAGAGTGAGATGCAAGAAATGATGCAGGAAATGAAGAACGAAATAAGCAACCTGAAAAGAGAGCTGACAGCAGCAAAGGAGGAGATTAGAGCCCTCAAAGAGACTGGTATCGTGGCTGAGACTCAGAAAACCATCCAGGGAGAAGGTGGTAATAGTTTTTGGATGAGAATTCCAGAATAAAAGCAACATTTGCAGAAATAATAAAAAAAACCTCTGAAGTAATGACTGCAGTGATGGAGGTGGCCATGAAAGCAGCCACCTAACAGGAGGCGGCATGCTCCACTAGCCAACTGCTGGAAAGGAACAGATCAGTGGTTGCTGTGGGTATTAAAGAGCAGGAAGGCTCTAATAGGACAGAGTGGAATGACAAGGACAAAGCAGCAGTGAATGAAGTACTAAAGGCACTAGACATGGAAAGGGCTGAGCATAGCATTGAGAAGGTTTTCAGGCTAGGTTGGTACAACAAAGACCGAGACCGAATGATAAAGATAGTGTTTGCAAACGAGAGCACATAGGAGAAGATCCTATTAAGGAAGAGCTCCTTGAAAAACATGGGAAAATTCAAAAATGTATTCCTCCAGAGAGACATGACAAGGGAGGAGAGAGCCATGGCAGCAGAAGCAAGGAAGAGGCACAGGGCGAGAGTGGAAAACCAGGAAGTCACAGCTCTCAACACAACACCTCCAGAGGCAAGGGGGGAACCTACAACCAGCTACCCAGTATCACCAGAAGGGAGGACAACCCTGCCACCCTCCTCTGCATAGAAAACCCCCCTACCCCAAACCCTCCCTGCCCCCACTCAAATGTTCAGCCAAATCTCCCTCCCCTCACACCCAATCCCCACCCTTCTACCCCTCCCCTCCTCCCACCGAGTTCTCCCTCCCCTCCCATTTTCCTTCCTGTCCTCCCTCCCCTTTCACCCCATACCCTCTCTGTCCCTCCCCCTTCACTGGATCCCCCGCCCCTCATCCCAGTATCCTCTGAGACCCTGTTATCCACCTCACAGGTCCTCACACCCATGGAACAGCTTCCCCCATCAGCAGAACACTCACCAAGGAGGCGATTTGAGAAGAGACAGAAGAAAGTGAGCCTCAAAGCAATGTACACTAACATAGATGGAATTACAAATAAAACAGATGAGCTTGGAGAACGGGTACTAGAGGAAATCCCAGACATAATAGCCCTCACAGAAACAAAGCTAACGAAAACGACAACAAACGCAGTGTTCCCACAGGACTATTATGTTATGAAGAAAGAGAGGGAAGGAAGAGGTGGGGGTGGTGTAGCTCTGCTCGTAAGAAAAGGCTGGGATTTTGAGGAGATGGTTATTCAGGGCTGTGAAGGTTTCAGTGACTACATAGCAGGTACCGTAACAAATGGAGGGAAAAAAATTATAGTCGTAGTCATATATAATCCACCACCAAATGACAGAAGACCCAGACAGGAATATGATAGAAACAACATGGCCACCATTAACATAATAGAAAGAGCAGCTTCTGTTGCTAGCAGGAATGAATCTGGACTACTAATTATGGGAGACATCAACCATGGGAAGATAGATTGGAAGAACAGAGACCCGCATGGAGGACCAGAAACATGGAGAGCTAAGCTGCTGGACGTGGCAACAAGAAACTTTCTAAGCCAGCACATCAAAGAACCAACAAGAATGAGAGGAGAAGATGAACCAGCAATGCTTGATTTGATATTTACCCTAAATGAATGGGATATAAGGGAAGTTAAGATGGAAGCGCCCTTGGGAATGAGTGACCACAGTGTATTGAACTTTGAGTACCTGGTAGAGCTAGGAATTATCTCCCCCAAAAAAGAACTAGGAATCAAAAGGCTGGCATACCAAAAGGGGAATTATGAATAGATGAGAAGTTTCCTAAGGGAAATACCTTGGGACACAGACCTCAGAGATAAGTCTGTACAGGGTATGATTGACTGTTACCCAAAAGTGTCAGGAGGCAGTAAACAGGTTCATCCCGGCCCAAAGGGAAAAATCCGAGAAGCAACAGAAGAATCCATGGTATAATAGGGCATGTATGGAAGCGAAGAAATTGAACAAAAGGGCGTGGAGGAACTTCCGGAATAACAGAGCACCAGAAAGCAGAGAGAGATACCAGAGAACCAGGAATGAGTACGTCAGGGTGAGAAGAGAAGCAGAGAAAAGTTTTGAAAATGATAAAGCAAACAAAGCCAAGACCGAACCAAAGCTACTCCACAGTCACATCAGAAGGAAAACAACAGTGAAAGAACAGGTATTGAAACTTAGAACAGGCGAGGACAGGTATACAGAGAATGACAGAGAGGTGTGTGAAGAACTCAACAAGAGGTTCCAGAAGGTCTTCACAATAGAACAAGGTGAGGTCACTGTGCTAGGAGAAAGGGAGGTAAACCAGGCGGCCTTGGAAGAGTTCGAAATTACGAGAGAGGAGGTCAAGAGACACCTGCTGGATCTGGATGGTAGAAAGGCTGTTGGTCCAGACGGGATCTCACCATGGACACTGAAAGAGTGTGCAGAGGCACTTTGCTTGCCACTCTCCATAGTGTATAGTAAGTCACTGGTGACGGGAGACCTACCAGAAATATGGAAGACGGCGAATGTGGTCCCAATATACAAAAAGAGCGACAGGCAAGAGGCACTGAACTACAGGCCAGTGTCCTCGACTTGTATACCATGCAAGGTGATGGAGAAGATCTTGAGAAAAAACCTGGTAACACATCTGGAGAGAAGGGACTTCGTGACAAATCGCCAACATGGGTTCAGGGAGAGTAAATCTTGCCTTACAGGCTTGATAGAATTCTACGATCAGGTGACAAAGATTAAGCAAGAAAGAGAGGGCTGGGCGGACTACATTTTCTTGGATTGTCGGAAAGCCTTTGACACAGTACCGCATAAGAGGCTGGTACATAAGCTGGAGAGACAGGCAGGTGTAGCTGGTAAGGTGCTCCAGTGGATAAGGGAGTACCTAAGCAATAGGAAGCAGAGAGTTACGTGAGGGGTGAGACCTCCGATTGGCGTGAAGTCACCAGTGGAGTCCCACAGGGCTCTGTACTCGGTCCTATCGTGTTTCTGATATATGTAAATGATCTCCCGGAGGGTATCGATTCATTTCTCTCAATGTTTGCGGACGATGCTAAAATTATGAGAAGGATTAAAACAGAAGAGGACTGTTTGAGGCTTCAAGAAGACCTAGACAAGCTGAAGGAACGGTCGAACAAATGGTTGTTAGAGTTTAACCCAACCAAATGTAATGTAATGAAGATAGGTGTAGGGAGCAGGAGGCCAGATACAAGGTATCATCTGGGAGAGGAAACTCTTCAGGAGTCAGAGAAGGAAAAAGACTTGGGGGTTGATATCACGCCAGACCTGTGTCCTGCAGCACATATCAAGCGAATAACATCAGCGGCATATGCCAGGCTGGCCAACATACGAACGGCATTCAGAAACTTGTGTAAAGAATCATTCAGAACTTTGTATACCACATATGTCAGGCCAATCCTGGAGTATGCAGCCGCAGCATGGAGTCCATATCTAGTCAAGGGTAAGACTAAACTGGAAAAGGTTCAAAGGTTTGCCACTAGCCTAGTACCCGAGCTGAGAGGTATGAGCTACGAGGAGAGACTAAGGGAATTAAACCTCACTTCGCTGGAAGACAGAAGAGTTAGGGGGGACATGATCACCACATTCAAGATTCTGAAGGGAATTGATAGGGTAGATAAAGACAGGCTATTTAACACAAGGGGCACACGCACAAGGGGACACAAGTGGAAACAGCCACAAGGAATGAGCCACAGAGATATTAGAAAGAACTTTTTTAGTGTCAGATTGGTTGACAAATGGAATGCATTAGTAAGTGATGTGGTGGAGGCTGACTCCATACACAGTTTCATTTGTAGATATGATATAGCCCAATAGGCTCAGAAATCTGTACACCAGTTGATTGACGGTTGAGAGGCGGGACCAAAGAGCAAGAGCTCAACCCCCGCAAACACAACTAGGTGAGTACACACACACACACACACACACACACACACATGAAGATGAGAAACCAATGGTTTAATCAGAGATGTAGGCTAGCTAAGCAGCAAAGTAAAAGGGCATGGAGAAATTATAGGAATAACAGGACACTGGAGAGCAGAGAAAGATATCAGAATGCTAGGAATGAATATGTCAGGATGAGAAGAGAGACAGAAAGACAATACGAAAATGACATCGCAAGCAAGGCAAAGACTCAGCATAAATTGTTGCATAGCCACATTAGGAGAAAAAAAAATAGTAAAGGAACAGGTTATGAAATTAAGGATAGGGGCGGAAGGATTCACTACAAATGACAAGGAAGTGTGTGAGGAACTGAATAAGAAATTCCAGGAGGTCTTCACCTTAGAGGAAGGAGAAATTCCAGAGATAAGTGAGGGAATAGCTAACAAGGAACCACTGGAAGAGTTTGAGATTACCAGCGGGGAAGTAAGGAAGTGTTTACTAGAGTTGGATGTGACAAAGGCTATAGGCCCAGATGGAATATCCCCTTGGATACTAAAGGAAGGAGCAAAAGAACTGTGCCTACCACTCTCCATAGTGTATAACAAATCACTGGCAACAGGGGAACTGCCAGATATTTGGAAAGCTGCTAACATAGTTCCGATATACAAGAAAGGGGAGAGACAGGAGGCACTGAACTACAGGCCAGTGTCCCAAACCTGCATACCATGCAAGCTGATGGAGAAGATTGTGCGAAAAAAACTAGTGGAGCATCTGGAGCGAAGGAACTTTGTAACACAGCATCAAAATGAGTTCAGGGATGGCAGGTCCTGCCTCACAGGGTTACTTGAATTCTACGACCAGGCAACACAAATAAGGCAAGAAAGAGAGGGGTGGGCAGACTGCATATTTTTGGATTGTCAGAAAGCCTTTGATACAGTGCCACACAAGAGGCTAGTGCGAAAGTTGGAGATGCAAGCTGGAGTGAAAGGGAAGGTACTCCGGTGGATAGAGGAGTACCTAAGCAACAGGAGACGACAAGTCTGTGTGAGGGGTGAGGTCTCAGATTGGCGAGACGTTACAAGTGGAGTCCCGCAGGGGTCAGTCCTTGGACCTATACTGTTTCTGGTATATGTAAATGATCTCCCAGAGGGTATAGATTCGTTCCTCTCAATGTTTGCCGACGATGCAAAAATTATGAGAAGGATTGAAACAGAGGATGATAGTAGGAGGCTACAAGATGACCTAGATAGACTGAGTGAATGGTCCAACATATGGCTGTTGAAGTTCAACCCGAGTAAATACAAAGTAATGAAACTAGGCAGTGGAAACAGTAGGCCAGACACAGGATACAGAATAGGAGATGAAGTACTTAATGAAACAGACAGAGAGAATGATCTAGGAGTTGATATCACACCAAACCTGTCTCCTGAAGCCCACATAAAGAGAATAACGTCTGCGGCATATGCGAGGCTGGCTAACATCAGAACGGCGTTCAGGAACCTGTGCAAGGAATCATTCAGAATCTTGTACACCACATATGTAAGACCAATCCTGGAGTATGCAGCCCCAGCATGGAGCCCGTACCTTGTCAAGCACAAGACGAAGCTGGAAAAATGCCAAAGGTATGCTACTAGACTAGTCCCAGAACTAGGAGGTATGAGTTATGAGGAAAGGCTGCGAGAAATGCACCTTACGACACTGGAAGACAGAAGAGTAAGGGGGGACATGATCACAACCTACAAAATCCTCAGGGGAATCGATTGGGTAAACAAGGATGAACTATTCAACACTGCCGGGAAGCGAACAAGGGGACACAGGTGGAAGCTGAGCACTCAAATGAGCCACAGAGACATTAGAAAGAACTTTTTCAGTGTCAGATTAGATAGTAAATGGAATGCACTAGGAAGTGATGTGGTGGAGGCTGACTCCATACACAGTTTCAAATGTAGATATGATAGAGCCCAATAGGCTCAGGAACCTGTACACCTGTTGATTGACGGTTTAGAGGCGGGACCAAAGAGCCAGAGGTCATCCCCCGCAAACACAACTAGGTGAGTACACACACACACACATACACACACACACACACACACACACACACACACACACACACACACACACACACACACACACACACACACACACACACACACACACACAAACACACACACATGTTGGGAGATGAAATACTTCTAGAATCAAAGAGAGAGAAAGACCTGGGGTTGATATCACGCCAGACCTGTCCCCTGAAGCTCATATCAGGAGGATAACATCAGCAGCATATGCCAGGTTGGCTAACATAAGAACGGCCTTTAGAAACTTGTGTAAGGAATCTTTCAGAACATTATATACCACATATGTCAGACCAATCCTGGAGTATGCGGCTCCAGCATGGAATCCATATCTAGTCAAGCAAAAGACTAAACTGGAAAAGTTTCAAAGGTTTGCCACCAGACTAGTACCCGAACTGAGGGGTATGAGCTACGAGGAGAGACTACGGAAATTAAACCTCACTTCACTGGGAGACAGAAGAGTTAGAGGGGATATGATTACCACATACAAGATTCTCAGAGGAATTGATAGGGTAGATAAAGACAGACTTTTTAACACAAGGGGCACACGGACTAAGGGACACAGGTGGAAACTGAGTGCCCAAATGAGCCATAGACACGTTAGAAAGAATTTTTTCAGTGTCAGAGTAGTAGACAAATGGAATGCATTAGGAGGTGATGTGGTGGAGGCTGACTCCATACACAGCTTCAAGTGTAGATATGATAGAACCCAGTAGATTCAGGAATCTGTGCATTAGTTGATTGACCGTTGAGAGGCGGGACCAAAGAGCCAGAGCTCAACCCCCGCAAGTACAAATAAGGTAAGTACACATACCAGTGATAAGGTCAAAAGGAATCCGTTGGAGCTGAATGTGACAAAGGCTGTTGGGCCTGACAGAATCTCACCATAGATAATAAAAGAAGATGCAGAGGCACTAAGTGTGTCACTCTCTATGGTGAATAACAGGTCACTGGAAACAGGAGACCTACCAGAAAGTTGGAAGACAGCTTATGTACTACCAATATTAAAAGAGGGTGACAGCCAATAGGCACTGAACTAAGGGCCAGTTTCCCTAACTTGTATACCATGCAAGGTGATGGAGAAGATCGTGAGGAAAAGGATCGTAGAGCATCTGGAGGGAAATAGTGTTGTGACACACTACCAACATGGGTTCAGAGATGGTAAATCGTGCCTCACAGGTTTAATAGAATTCTATGACCAAGCAACAAAAATTAGGCAAGAGAAAGGTGAGCAGACTGCATTTTCTTGGACTGTCAGAAAGCCTTTTACACAGTACCCCATAAAAGACGGTTTCAAAAGCTGGAGCAAAAGGCAGCAGTGAAAGGTAAGGTGCTCCAGTGGAAAAAGGAGTATCTAAGCAACAGGAAACAGCGAGTAATTGTGAGGGGAGAGACATCAGAGTGGCGACATGTCACCAGCAGAATCCGACAGGGCTCTGTACTTGGGCCCATTCTGTTTCTAATATATGTAAATGATCTTCCAGAGGGTATAGACTCATTCCTCTCAATGTTTGCTGATGATGCAAAAATTATGAGAAGAATCAAGACAGATGAAGATAGACAGAGACTACAGGATGACCTGGACAAACTGGAGGAATGGTCTAGAATGTGGCTGCTAAAGTTCAACTCAGGAAAGTGTAAAGTAATGAAATTAGGCGAAGGGAGCAGAAGGCTGAGCACAAGGTACCATCTGGGAGGTGAAATCCTGCAAGAGTTAAATAGAGAGAAAGATCTGGGGGTTGATATCACACCGAACCAGTCTCCAGAGGCCGACATCAAAAGGATATCATCAGCGGCATATGCTAGGTTGGCCAACATAAGAAATGCCTTTAAAAACTTGTGCAAGTAATCGTTCAGGACCTTGTATACTACTAATGTCAGACCAATCCTGGAATATGCAGCTCCTGTCTGGAGTTCATATCTAGTTAAACACAAGACAAAGCTAGAGAAGATTCAACGGAATGCCACCAGACTTGTACCTGAGCTGAGAGGAATGAGCTACGAGGAAAGGCTCGATATATATGTATATATATCGAGATATATATCTCGAGATATGTATATATATATCTAGATATATATCGATATATATGTATATACATATATATATATACATATATATATATATATATATATACATATATATATATATATATATATATATATATATATATATATATATATATATATATATATTGAATATGACCGCATATTCTGTATTTATTATTTTCTGGTTTAGGGCTTCTATCCCTCTAACTATTTTCTTAGCATCAGGGCTTAATTGAAATAGGAGTTCTCCAAAACTCATTTTCGTACTTTTAGGGTGAAGAAAAGAAGTGATTTTCAAAATAGTGTATTACACTTATTTGTATAATTTGCACGACGTTTCGAACCTCCATGGTTCATTCTCAAGTGAACAGATCTTACAATACTAGTTGATTTTATGCCCGCATTAGGTCAGGTGATAATACAATGAAGGTGAAAACATGGGGGGATACATAAGGGATAAACATAGGGGCTGCAGAAGGCTTATTGGCCCATACGAGGCATCTCCTATCTAAACACAAAGATTAATCCAGTGTAATTGGCCTGTTATGTTGGACATTGTCTTCTGTGTTGGCATCGATATGTTCTTGTCTTGTCCTTACTCTCATGGTGGGTAGAGTAAATAGTTCCGTGATTTGGGTGTTCATGGTAGGTCGCTCTATTCTTATGTGAATTGCCTCAAGAATTTGTAATCTTCTTGAATCTTGGGTTTTGTCTATTATGCAAGTATTCTTGTTCAACATTTCTCTTGTTAGAGTAATGTCATGGGCTTGTCTCATGTGATTCCTAGGGGCACCAGATTGAAGATGGCATGTCAAACGCCTCGTCAGCTTGGTCGACGTCATACCTATGTACTTACATTGAAGGTTACATCCTTCGTGGGGGCAAGTGTACATGTATATAACGCTTGACTGCTGTAGAGGGTTCTCCGTCGGCTTCGGGCTGTTTTTGATAAGGAGTTCGGAAGTCTTCTTGGTTTTGTAGAATATTATCAGGTTTATGTTTTGGTTAGGAGTTTTACTCCTTTACGGATTATTTCTTTCATTATTCTTTCCTCTTTTATATGTTCACTGTGCATGGTTGATTTGTAATATAATTTTATTGGGGGTGTTGTGGTTTCTGTTCTAGGTTCTGAATTATACCAACGGTCCAAGTGTCTTCTTATAGCAGCGTTTATTTCCGCGTTACTATATCCGTTGTTCACCAATACCTGAGTTACTCTTTCAAACTCTCTACTCACGTTGCTCCATTCAGAGCAGTGGGTAAGCGCTCGACGAATATAAGCATTGAGAACACTGGCTTTGTATCTTTGGGGGCACTCACTTCTACCGTTCAGGCATAATCCTATGTTGGTGGGCTTGGTATATACGTTGGTGCTTAAAGAGGTTCCTGTTTTTGTTATTAGTACATCCAAGAATGGCAGACTGTTATTTTCACTATTTTCATGTGTAAATCGGAGTACTGACTCTCTCTCTAGGTGTCTTTTTAGGTCAATTAGTTCATCTGAGTCTTTTACTATTACGAATATGTCATCTACATAACGGCAGTATACAGTTGGTTTTTGTCTGCTACTGAAGACCCTATCTTCGATGGTTCCCATATAAAAATTCGCAAATAAAACTCCTAAGGGGGAGCCCATTGCTACTCCGTCTATTTGTAAATACATGTCTCCTTGTGGACTGATGAAAGGGGCTTCCTTTGTACATGCTTCGAGAAGACTTTTCAAGTGTGGCTCAGGTATCTCTAATTTGGGGGTGCTCTCGTCTCTGTATACTCTGTCCAGTATCATTCCTATGGTTGTGTCGACTGGGACGTTGGTAAAAAGGGATTCAACGTCCAGGGAAGCGATGATTCCATCGGGCTGGGTAGATTTGATCAATTCTAGGAAATCTGCTGATGATTGTAGACTAAACTTACTTGGAGTGTATGGAGTTAGGAGTTCATTGAGTTTCTTTGCCAGGTGATAAGTTGGGGTTGGTATTTGGCTGATTATAGGGCGTAGTGGGTTACCTGGTTAGAGAGTCAGCAGGCCGTTGAGTCGCTTTGCCAGTCTGTACGTGGGTGTGGGTATCTGGCTAATGATTGGCCGAAGTGGGTTTCCAGGCTTGTGCGTCTTGACATTTCCATACGCATATCCAGGTTTATATTCCCCAATATAATATTTATATTATGGGGAATATAAACCTGGATATGCGTATGGAAATGTCAAGACGCACAAGCCTGGAAACCCACTTCGGCCAATCATTAGCCAGATACCCACACCCACGTACAGACTGGCAAAGCGACTCAACGGCCTGCTGACTCCTTATGTTCCTTGCGCCTTCAGCCTGAAGTCTCCAAAGGAATTTGTGGACTTACTGCGGGGCACACGGGCCACAGGGATAAGAGCCTCGTTGGACGTAGAATCGCTGTTTACCAACGTACCTGTGGACGAGACAATCGGAATGATAGCCGACAGAGTGTATCGTGATCCAGCCTGTACTCCTCTTGACATGCCAGAAAGTATTCTGAGGAAACTACTCCAAGCTTGTACTAAAGAGGCACCCTTCTTGAGCCCGGATGGGCACATGTATAAGCAAGTAGATGGGGTCGCCATGGGTTCTCCCCTAGGTGTCCTGTTTGCAAACTTCTACATGGGTACCATCGAGCAAAAAGTCTTAGTCGACATGAACTTGAAACCGGCCATATACTGCAGGTATGTTGACGACATTTTTACACAGGTACCTGATGTCAGACATCTGCAGAAGCTGAAGGAGGCATTTGAGCAGAGTTCCGTGCTGCGTTTCACTTACGAGACGGAAAAGGATGGGAAGCTGCCTTTTCTAGATGTAACAGTCATGGAAAAGGGCGGAGGTTTCCACACTGCAGTCTACACTAAGGAAACAAACATAGGAATGTGCCTAAATGCCAACAGCGACTGCCCTGACAGGTACAAGAGGAGTGTTGTTAACGCATACGTCGACCGTGCTCTCAGCCACAGCTCAGAATGGAAGCAAGTCGACGAAGAACTCTGTAGGGTAAGGCAGGTCCTAGTCAATAACGGCTTCTCCAATGGTTTCATCGAAGACATCATAAGAAGGAAAGTGAAAAGCCATGCAACCTCTGAAGAGACAACTAACACAACACCTATACCCCCTATTAGACTATTTTACAGGAACTTCTTTTCCACAGCTCATAAAACGGAGGAAAGGGTCCTGAAAGATATTGTTAATAGAAACGTTATCCCTACAGACAAAAATCAGAGGATACAACTGACGATTTACTATAAAACCAGAAAAACGGCCAGCCTACTCATGAGAAACTCTCCAGACACAAAACAGAACGCTTTAAAAGAGACTAATGTCGTCTATGCCTTCAAATGCCCACTTGGGGATTGTAAGCTCCAAAAAACCCAGTATATAGGCAAGACAACAACATCTCTTTCTAGGCGTTTAACGATGCATAAGCAACAGGGCTCCATTAAGGAACATATAATCTCTTCCCATAACCAAACCATCGCCAGAGAAATCCTAGTAAACAACACAGAAATCATCGATAGATACAGCGATAGCAGGCGGCTTGACGTTTGCGAGGCACTACACATCAAGAAGTCAACACCAGCAATCAACAGCCAATTATTGCACAACTATATTCTACCCACCTCAAGACTCCGCTCCAATATAGAAGCATCAAGAAATATGGACCAATAGGCTTTCTACAAACACTTCTATTCAATACCCATTGTTTCTGTTCTGTCTTGTGTTGATACTTTTAATACCCTATTAATATCCCCTCCTGTTCTGTCTTGTGTTAATGCCACATCACCCTTCCCACCTCACTCAAATGTAGATATAAAATCAGAGATACGTTCTAATCAGTTGTGTATTTGTGAAGTCTTTGAAAATGTAATAAGTTTTACGAAACGCGCCCGTGTCGCGTCAGACTAGAAATAAAAATGAATTTTGGAGAAGTGATTTTTGATTTACCTCCAACAGTGAAGCGTAATGTACGAAAGATTGAGAAAATTCGTGTTAGAATTATTAATCTTACTTTTTCTGTCATATTTAATAATATATGTCTACAGGAAAGACTGCTACCAAAATATACTAATATATATATATATATATATATATATATATATATATATATATATATATATATATATATATATATATGTCGTACCTAGTAGCCAGAACGCACTTGTCAGCCTACTATGCAAGGCCAGATTTGCCAAATAAGCCAAGTTTTCATGAATTATTTGTTTTTCGACTACCTAACCTACCTAACCTAACCTAACTTAACTTTTTTGGATTTAAGTTGTTCAAAAGCAATGGTTTGCTGAATGGTCCAATGATACCGTTGCTTGGGGCTGGTTAAAGTGATCAATGGTGTCGCTACCGTACTAAAATTCTTCACAAACCTAAGGTAGTAGAAGGCAAGACTAAGGAAGCGCAGGAGCTGCTTCCTGGTGGTAGGCTGTGGGTAAAGCTGGATGGCTTAAGTGTGCATGTTTAACGGAGCTAGGCTGCCACTCCCTATCACATGACCAAGATAATGCACTTTACCTTTAGCAAAGGTGGACTTGCCCAAGTTGATGGTGAGGCCGGCTGTCAGGAGCTTGCCGAATAATCGTTGCAGCTGGAGCAGATGTTCGTTCCAGGTGTTAGTTGCCACAACGATATCATCCAAGTAGGCGTAGGTGTAATCTAAGCCATGGATGACGTGGTTGACAGCTCACTTGAAGGTGGCTGGGGCATTACATAGTCCAAATGGAAGGCGTTCATATCTGTAAAGGCTAAAAGGAGTGGTGAAGGCAGATATTTCCTTAGCTCGCTCTGTCAAACACACTTGGTAGTATCCCTTGAGTAAGTCTTGTTTGGATAAATACCGATCATTACCAATGGCGTCAAGGATGTCATCTATTCTAGGTAATGGGTAAGCATCCTTGACAGTCACAAGATTCAATTTCCTGTAGTCGGTACACAGCCTCACTTTACCATGCGGTTTCGGCACCAAGATGCAGGGTGAGGCCCACGGGGACTCACAAGGGGTGGCCAGCCCATGATCCAGGAGGTACTGTACTTCAGCACGCATAACTTCCCTTTTTGCTCGGGCTGATTCGGTAGAAAGGCTGACGAATCGGCCGGGTGTCAGGGAGTAGCTGGATGTCGTGCTGAACCACATTACACTCCTGTGGATCATTGCTGAACAACTTCTGATGTTCCTTGAAGATTCTGATCAGAGGAGCACTATTACTGTCCTGCAAATAGGGATGAAGATCAGTTAGGATTTCTGAGTTGGAAGGCACTGACTCAGTGTTAGTGCTTTCGGGAGGAGAAGCAGGGAAGGTCTCACTGTGGAGGTATGGACCTTTAAATGTGGATAATGATACAAACATAGTTGGGGGAGTACCTTGATAATGTTTCAGGAGGTTGACGTGGCACAATTGGGTCTTCCGCCGCCTATCTGGAGTCTCAAGAACGTAGTTGTGGTTGTTTCTGCACTCCTTGATGCGGTAGGGTCCTGAAAACTTGTTTTGCAATGGAGAACCTGGGATAGGAAAATATGCTAACACGAAGTCTCCTGGTTTAAATTTCCTTATTTTGCTGCTTTGGTCAAAATGAGTCTTCATCCTCTCCTGAGCTTTCGATAGATTGTCATTAGCAAATTTACGTACTCTCTCTAGAATGTGTTTTAAGTTTTGAAGAAACTGGGGCATATTCTGAGGGTCACTGAAGGTGGCATTACGTAGAGAGTCTTTAAAAGCTTTGAGAGGAGTATGGCACTTACGTCCGTAGAGCATCTCATAAGGAGATACTCCTAGAGACTCATTGGGGAGACTTCTGAAAATGCACATAATGAGGTCAAGTTGTTTATCCCAGTCCTTCAAGGTTTCATTGCAAAATTTCTTTAGGAGTGCTTTAATAGTCTGATGACTACGTTCAAGAGAACCCTGTGAAGGAGGATGATAGGGGCTGGACAATACCTGTGTGATGTTGAACTCTTCCAGTGTCTTCTTGAAGAGATCACTGGTGAAGTTGGTGCCACAGTCACTTTGAACCTCTCTTGGAAATCCATACTGGGTGAAGATCTTCATTAGTTGTTTCACCACAGTAGCAGCCGTAATGTTCTTTACTGGAACTGCTATGGGGAATCTGGTGGTAGGACACAGGATAGTTAGTATATAGGCGTTGCCAGAACTGGACTGGGGTAAAGGACCAACACAGTCTATGATGAGTCTGTGGAAAGGTTCTGAAGGCACCTGGATAGGAGTCAATAGAGCCTGGGGAATAGAGATGTTAGGTTTACCTGAAAATTGACATGTATGACACTGTTGCACGTAACTTTTGACGTTTTTAACCATACCTGGCCAGTAGTAGTCTTGTCTGATTCCGTGGTAGGTTTTGTTAAAACCATAGTGAGAAAGTGCTCCGTGGGCCAGGTGTAGAATATTGGGCCGTAGGCTGGTGGGAACCACTAGTTGTTCGACATTTGCCCAATCGTCATCTTCCTTCAGCTTACTGGATCTGTACCTGCGGTAGAGTAACTGATTCTCTAGGAAGAACCCAGGGATACTGTCAGGTTGAGTCTCAGCCTGGAAGAATAATGGTGTTAATGTTGCGGAACTCCAACATAGTAAGATTCGGTGGTAGGTTCTGAGGGTCTTGAGGGACAGCGGTTGCAGTGGGGTCAGCTGGTTGCGGGCGTGCAGCTTGTGCACGGGTGGTCACTAAAACCGGAGGAGAAACTTCATCACTTTCTTGGACCTCTGCTGAAACATACTTAAAGATGGGATTGTCCATTACAGAGTTACACTCCTGGGGTTTGTCCATGATGATCAGGTTGGAAGGTTGCAGATCTTCTGCCAAGTCATTGCCCAGGAGAAGTTGCACTCCAGACATGGGAAAAGGCTTTTCCCTGATGGCGACTTGGACTTCACCGGTCACGAAAGGACAATCCAGATTGACTCTGGCGAATGGATACGGAGTGGTAGCAGTGAGGTCAGTGATAAGGACGGTTTTCCCGGTGTAGGTGATGTTTGGCACAGCCGATTTCAATATTATTGACCTAAGAGCCACTGTGTCCCTCAAGATCTTCAATTTGAAACATCCCTCCGAATCTGTACTGTTGGCAGAGACAGTTCCAGGATACAGGTGTTTGCTGAAGAGAGAAAGATCATTAACAGGAACACCAACATTCATCACAGGCTTACCGGACTTAGGAGGAGTCGGTTTGGGTTTAGGAGTTTCATTGCCTTTGTATTGAGCTTTTCCACATTTATCCATGGTATGTCCATAGAGTTTGCAATACTTACAATACAATTGAGAGCTTGCTTGATCGGTACTCACTTTATCATAAGTATACCAAGACTTCTTACTGGAAGGTGGATTTGGTGTTAGCCGATGGATAAGGCTGTAGGTGTCAGCCGACTTTGCACATCTGATGTAGTCGGTTTCTTCTTTGTCTGCTAAATATAAACGGATGGAAGGGGGAACACGTCTAAAGAATTCTTCAACTAGAATGAGGTTGACGAGTTCTGAAAATGTAGAGACATGTGCTGCTTCCAGCCATTTCATGAAATATCTTTTCTTTGTATTGGCAAATTCTAGAAAGGTGGTGGTACTTGCCTTTAGATAATCACGGAATTTTCGTCTATAGCTTTTGGTGGAGAGAAGGTAGGCGTCCAAAACTGCTTGCTTCAGGGTCTGGTAGTCATTCTCAGACGCTAAGGTACTGAGAGTAACCTGTGAGATAACCTGTAGCTCTACCTGTGAGATGCACTCTGAGAAGGGTAGACCATTGATCTGCAGGCCAGCTAAGTTTTTTAACTAGGGTCTCAAAAGTGGTGAAAAATACATCGATCTCTGTCTCAACGAATGGTGGCATTAACTTACTTGCATGGGAGATATTGAAACTTACGGGAAGACTAGCTGTAGCTTGTTGGCGCTGAGTGTGGTGTGTAGTTTCCAACGTGAGTTCTTGTTGACTGCATGCTAGAGCCATATCAGCTTGCTTCTTATCATGCTCGCGTTGCATCTCCAGGTGACGTTTTTGTGTTTCAAGCCATTCCCTCTCCCGCTCACGGAGTAGGGTAGCCTCACGTTCTTTGAGGGCCACCTCGCGTTCCTGTTCTTCCTTCCTTAGGGCAGCCTCTTCCTTCTTTAGGGCCATCTCGCGTTCTTGTTCTTCTTTCCTTAGGGCCGCCTCGCATTCCCTTTTTTGGAGAGCTTCTTTTTGTTGTTGGAGGGCTTCTTTTTGTTGTTCCTGCTCGATCTTTGCAAGTTCGAGCTTTAGCTTCATAGCTGCCAGAGCATGTTTATCTGTAATATAATAGTTTTCGTGAGTTTCAGAGTCTATCTTAAGCAGAACTTATTACAGAAGGAGGAAAGAATCGAGGCAACTACAGAAGCACCATACTATCCCCCGAGCTCAAAGCGGCAGCTAAGAGCCTTCGTGAGAACAAGGAGATAGTTGTCAGGAGAGGTGACAAGTCGCCATTATACGTCATTCTTAAAAAAGACGAATATCTGGCGAAAATGAACCTCATACTCTCTGACCAAACTAAATTCCAAAGGGTAACGAAGGACACTACAGCCGAATTGAAAGCAAAGGTCAACAAATTGATCGAAACTGTGAACGCCAAGAAATCCGGACTCCACCTGCCAAAGATCATTGGGGAATATAAACCTGGATATGCGTATGGAAATGTCAAGACACACAAGCCTGGAAACCCACTTCGGCCAATCATCAGCCAGATACCCACACCCTCGTACAGGCTGGCGAAACGACTCAACGGCTTGCTGACTCCTTATGTCCCTTGCGCTGTCCTATGTTCAGACGGTGATTAATATAGGCTCATGCTGCATGAGCTACTGCTTCACAGTCATGGAGGACACCAAGGCCTACTTGATGGGGTCGAAGCATCGTTGCAGCTTCCGTACGGATGTGTCTGACAGTTGCCCTGGCAACGAGGCGCCGAAGTGTGTTACCCACGACAATGGATCTGACTCCACCACCCTTTTTCTTAAGGGCAAAAATTAATTCTCCGTGGAAGAAGGGTTTAATTGTACCTGAGATCAACCCAAAGAGGCAGTTGACAAACTTCGTGACCTGTGGAAGTAATATCTCGGCAAATTCGCCAAGAACTGGGTTTGCCATTTCCTTGAGGTGCCGGGTTCTTGCTTCAGTGTGTCCCCTTACTGAGCCTGATGGAAATGACATGATTGCTTTGTATACCTCTGACTCTTGGAGGAGTAGATGTCCCAGGTCTAAAATATTTGTGTCCCGAGAAATGGGTATCCATGGTACTCTGGGAGGGGGCTTCTCTCCCAGTGAGTCAGCAGTTGCAGTATTTCTAGGTGCGAGTGTGTCTTACCTGGTAAATAACCTAATTGCTCCTGTGTTGCCCTCTCAAATTTTTGGGGTCTTTTGGGTTCCTAGTTCCACAGTGTCATTGAAACTCTTTGGTCTGCCAAGGCGTGTTACGGACCCGAATCCAGCGTCCGACCACGGAGCAGTGACGACTGCGCCATCTGTGGGTCAGCTCCCGAAACCCCCTCCAAATGGACGACGACACCTGGTGAGGACGAGGTGTACTGGCCACGAGGGCCAGTTTCCAGTCCTATTCAGCTCACAACACAACCGTTGCTGACCTCTGGTGAGGTGGTGCTCAGACAACAATGCCATCTATGGAGTGGATAGGTGGGCGTTTGGGTCTGAGCCTGTAAGTGAGGTGCTTTTGTGTGTCCCTGTTACTGATGATGTGTCTGCTTACAGAGTCGACCTGGGACTGCTGTAAGGGAAGTTGAATCAGTCTACCCAAGGCAGCCGTCTCGACACCAAGTGTTTTGCTGCAGCAGCTGTGAGTCGCCTCCCGGATGAACACTGTGGTGTTACCCTACCTGTGAAGCGGCAGTTGAAGGATTGTCATACCCGGGACTGGCTGGTGGAGACGCTTAACCACTGGGGTATTGCGGAAAGGAGAGTGATCTGTGGTATCACAGGAGGCTCCTGACTAGGACGCTACCCTAGTATCGCTCGTGGAGTGGCCTAACCAGCGTTGCTGATTCGGAACCTGCCAGCCATCTGCTGGACTTGTGGTTGACGGCCTCCACGGCGGTGCCCCCAGTGGAACAGTGTTTTGGCTGACCTGTGGCCGGGGTAGACTCAGCTTCTTGAAGGATTCGTCGTGAGGCCACGAGAGCACCGAGAGCTTGGCACCGAGAGGATCCAGGGTCTTTAGAAGAAGACGACAGTGTATTATAGTGTTTATACCCCCCCCCCCCCCCCGTGTAATCGTTTATATATATTTATTGGTGACGGTGATCATTATATTATATTAAGTTTTTGACTTTATTTCCCTTCCCCTTTTAATTTACTTGCGTTACGGATCACATCCCTTGAAAGCCACTACTGGCTTGGGGCCGGATGCCCTTCCTCTAACAACATCAGAGTAAGAACCCAGTTGCGACCCGAGAGGGCCGTAACAAGGCGGTGTTTGCGTTGATGAGGGATGGGGATCATTTTGCTCTGTGGCCAAACAGTAGCAAATTATGCCATGCATTGATGCCGGGCGGGGCATTAGGATTTGCTGACCGTTCATTAATTTTCTTAAGGTTTGTATGTTTTCCTGCCACCATATTTGGTTTAAATTAAACTTTATTTGCAGTTTTAAAAGTTAAAAGTTGGTGAGTACAATGACACGTTAAAGGTTGTTAATCTCTTGGAGCAACTCCACTTCTGCACATGAACTGAGGACACAGAAAGCGGTTCCATATAAATCGCAACAACAAGGTAATGAAATGAGAACTTGGCAGCTCTTGGATCTCTGGTAGTGTCAATAAGCCTAGAACCTAACTCATTGAGAAAGCTCATGGCACCTTTGCCTAAGGAACCATGGGCCTCAGATGATATGGAAACATGTGTGTACCGATGTTTCAGTTTCCTGATCTTGTCTGGTTTTACTACATTGTCATGGATGTCCGTACCGCCTAGCTGATCAACACTGGCCTATAGGTGTCTTTCAGGGTGGATGCAGCCGTGTAACCTCACTACATATCTCTGCCGTTCTTCTAAAGTATATCGTTATACCTTATGAGAGATAAGAGATATATATGAAGGCATATATAATATCTGAATATAATGCAAAGTTTAATGTAATTAACATGAATATACTAAGAATATTATTGTAATAACAACTAAACATGAATATACTAAGAATATTATTGTAATAACAACTGCACATGAATATACTAAGAATATTATTGTAATAACAACTGAACATGAATATACTAAGAATATTATTGTAATAACAACTGAATCTGTTTTCATGTAAATAGGATACAAGCGATGACTGAAGCTGGACTGTTCCTGCACTGGATAATGACCGCGGAGACCAACTACACCGCTTGTTATCATGCTCCTACAACAATCACCGTCGAAGAGCCCCTTTCACTGAAAAATATCTGGGTAATGAAGTTGCTTCGTGTTTCTATTAGCAGTCTGAAATGTGACATCAGTGTGTGCATAAGTAACTACTGAATGACCAAACTTTCATTTCAGGGAATGTTTGTCATCCTTATTGCTGGTCACACCATCAGTGTGCAGGTCCTGTGCCTGGAACTTCTGATCGTCAACATTATACACTGATGAACCCTTCGCTACATGGCGTTGATTATCATGTTACAGAAGCAGAGTGTGGCTCCGCAGCTAGCAAATGTATATATTTACTTAATGCTAAATTAAGTTTCATTACATTCCATGATGTCTTAATTAAACATTAACTGAGGCTTAAAAATGTTGAACTTAAGCTTCTGTCTTCGATAGTCATCCGTTTTCTCGGAATTCGCCTGTATGACAAATATTGATTGAAATAAAATCGATTATACTAATTTGTAAAACTTCAACAACAAATTCAAATTGTTCATATATATATACCAAGTCAATAAAAGTGGCTAAAGATGAGTAAGTAAGTAAGTAATTATCAAAAGAAGGCACCAAACCGGGAAGGCTATGTAGCACCATCAAATACGCAAAATAATCAGAGGGCGCTAAATATCACCAAGGATGCCAATACGAGAACAAAAACGCATAAGGCGAACGATATCAAAAGTATCCGAGTCACCGAGAATTCTATCGAGGGACAGGTGACCGCGAGGGGCGGTCGGAAAGCAAGACACACGCTCGTCCTGGAAGTCAGGACATTCAAGAAGGACATGCACGACCGTAAGAGGGACAATGCAACTAGAACAATAAGGAGCAGGGCGGCGCTCCATCAAGTGACCATGGGTTAAGCGAGTATGGCCAATACGCAACCTCGCCAGAGCTGTTTCCCACCGCCGGTTTCGGTGGAAGGAGGACGGCCACGAGGAAACACAACATTTAAGAGTACGTAGCTTGTTACCAGTAACAGACAACCAAGAAGCCTGCCAACGGGTAAGGACTGAGGAATGGATAACCGGGTAAAAGTCGGAATACGGAATGCCTTTACGAGAGATGGGACAAGAGCGGACAGCTTCCTTAGCGGCAGCATCCGCACGCTCATTTAAAGACACACCAATATGGCTGGGAACCCAACAAAACTCAACCGACTTAAATTTACTGTGAACGAGAAACAGCCAATGCTGGATCTCGACAACTACTGGATGAACCGGATTAAAGGACCCGAGAGCCATGAGGGCACTACGAGAGTCAACAACAACCACAAAGGAAGACTGACAACGAGAAAGCAGGAGACGAAGAGCATAGAGAATAGCATAAAGTTCCGCTGTAAAGATGCTAGTCTCCGGAGGCAAGCGACACATATAAGTGCGATCAGGAAAAACAACAGAGTAGCCAACACCGTCCGCTGATTTAGACCCATCGGTGAAGACAGAAACGGAGCGGGAGTGAGAAGAAAAGTGCTCGAGGAAAAGGCATTTTAGAACCGTAGGAGGGGTAAAAGCTTTAGTGATACGGGTCAAGGAAGTACAAAACCGCGGAAGAGGGACCCTCCACGGGGGCAAAGAAGGAACAACACGAGGAGAAACATCAGAAATACGAATGGAGAGAGAATCCTGTAGGCGAGATAACCGGACAGAAAGAGGGAGGTGGTGAAGAGGAACAGGAACCGCAGGAGGGGTAAAAGTTAAAGCACGACAGAGGCGAGAGGAAGGATGTTGCAAGGACCGCGCAAGATAGCGAAGACAGTAGCGATCACGGCGGTCCTGGAGAGACAGGAAGCCAGTGTCAACATACAAGCTAAGGATGGGAGTCGAACGAAAGGCACCAGAACTGAGGCGCAACCCAGTATGGTGCAAAGCATCAAGACGGCGAAGAGTAGAAGGAGAAGCAGACGAGTAAGCAGGGCAACCATAATCGAGCTTAGACAGGACGAGAGAGGAATGTAAAGCAAGGAGAGTGCGCCTATCTGCCCCCCAAGAAGTATGGGACAAGACCCGAAGGAGGGTAAGGGCCTTAGAGCACTCAACACGGAGGTAAGAGATATGGGGAGACCAAGACAAACGAGTGTCAAGGAATAACCCCAAAAGCTTCGCGGAATCTTTGTATTCAAGGGGATGACCATAAAGTGACAAAGAGGGACGAAGAACAACCCGTTTCCGCGCAAAAGTCATGGCACAAGTCTTAGAAGTAGAGAACTTGAAGCCATGATCTGTGGCCCAAGACGACACGGCATCAATCGCAAGTTGAAGCCGGCGTTGAAGGAGAGGCGAATCATCACCCTGACAACAAAGGGTAAGATCATCGACATAGAGAGCGGAGAAGACACCAGAAGGAAGAGAGGAAAGAAGACCATTGAGGGCAACCAGAAAAAGAGTAGTGCTCAGAACACTACCCTGGGGCACACCTTCGTATTGCTGAAAAAAGGGAGAGAGAGCGGTACCAAGGCGCACCCGAAAGGAACGACGGGAGAGGAAGCTGCGGAGAAAGAGAGGGAGATGACCACGAAGGCCAAAAGAATGAAGTTGAGATAGAATATGATATCTCCAAGTGGTGTCGTAAGCCTTTTCCAGGTCAAAAAGGACGGCAACAACGGAGGTCTTCGCAGCAAAAGCAGTACGAATATAGACCTCCAAGTTCACCAGGACATCTGTCGTGCTGCGGCACTTGCGGAAACCAAATTGAGAAGGGGAGAGGAGGTGATGGTGTTCCAGGAACCACATCAGACGAACGTTAACCATACGTTCAAAGAGTTTGCAGACACAACTTGTGAGAGCAATAGGGCGAAAGTCCTTAGGGGAAGTACCCAGAGACCCCGGTTTGCGAACAGGGAGGACAACGGCATCGAGCCAGTCCTCAGGGACTGACGACGACTCCCAGATCCGATTATACAGACTCAGTAAATACTGAGACGTGCTCGGAGGGAGATGGCGAAGCATCTCATAATGAATACCATCGGAGCCCGCCGCCGTAGAACCGCAGAGGGCCAGGGCAGAACGAAGTTCAGAGAGAGAGAAGGGATCATTATAGGGAAGCTGAAGATGAGTGCAGAAATCTAAAGGACGAGACTCAAGGACAGGTTTACGAAGAAGGAAAGATTGGGGAAGATGAAGACCAGAGCTAACAGAAGAAAAGTGGGAACCCAGTTCAGAAGCGACCTGCAACGGGTCCGCCACAAGAGTATCATGGAGGTGAAGGACCGGTGAAACATCGGGAACGAACTTACCCGCTATCTTGCGGATACGCTTCCAGATCTGGGCCAGAGGGGTCTCGGACGTAATTGTTGAGACATAAGATGCCCAACATTCACGTTTAGCCGTACGGATGGCCCTACGGGCCACCGCACTCGCTTTCCGAAAGAAAAGAAAAGAATCGGTCGTCTGCCTACGGCGGTGCCTCTTCCAGGCTGCACGCTTACAGCGGACAGCCCGAGCACAGTCCGCATTCCACCAGGGAACGCACTTCCGTGGACCCCGAGAGGAAGAGCGAGGAATAGAGCGGAGGGCAGCATTGAAGACAGTGTCATGAAAAAGGAGGAGAGCGCGAGAGAGAGGCAGAAGGGAGAGGTCAGAGAGAGCAGCACTGAGGGTAAATAGGGTCCAGTCTGCCTTAGCAAACTGCCACCTAGGGAAAGAGAGGGAAGGGCGAAAAGAGAAAAAGGAAACAAGGATGGGGAAATGATCACTTCCATGGAGGTCATCAAGAACCTGCCACGTGAAATCTAAGTAAAGAGAAGAAGAGCAGAGAGAAAGATCAAGACAAGAAAGGGTGCGAGTCCGAGAGTCCAAATGAGTGGGCTCACCAGAATTCAGAAGAGACAGGGAAGAAGAGAGGAGAAACGGCTCAAGGAGGCGACCCCGGGTATTCGTCAGAACGTCACCCCAAAGAGAATGACGACAATTGAAGTCACCCAGCAGGAGCACAGGCTCCGGCAAGGAGTCTAGGAGGTGTTTCAAATCAGGAAGAGAGAGCGGGACACTCGGGGGGAGATAAATGGAACAAACTGTGTACCATTTCCCCACAAAGATACGAGCAGCAGAACAATGGAGAGGCGAAGGAAAAAGTAAAGGAACAAAGGGAACATCAGCCCGAATCAAGAGAGCAGAAGAATTAGAAGCCCCAGCAATGGCTGGGGGGGGGGAGAGAAAGGAATAGCCACGAAAACGACCAGGACGAGCACCAAGCATTGGCTCCTGGAGACAGACACAAAGGGGCGAAAACCGCGAAATCAGAAGTTGGAGTTCGAGGAAATTGGCGTAATAACCTCGAACGTTCCATTGAAGAATGGACAACGACGAGAAGAGAAAGGACAAAAACAGAGAACAAGGAAGAAACAAAGGCGAAAGAGCAACAGAGTACGTTAAAGAATATCAGGGTCGGGATCAGGGTCATCAAAGTCAGGGTTAGGGGGCATGGGTAAACTGAGCAAAGACGGAGGGAAGGAAACGGGAGAACAGATCAGAGGTGGGCGGGCGGGGTCCGGAGGAGGAGGAGGAGGAGACAACGGAGAGGAGCAGTCAAGGACAGCAGCAGGAGGAGGGGGAGTAGAAAGAGGGGAGCGCACCCCAGCAAGAGCAGCAACCGAAAGGGAAGCAGGGGCCAAAGAAACCTCCATAGCAGGAACAGGGGGCGCAAGCACTGAAACGGGAGGGGAAGGAGCAACAGAGCCAGAAGGAGCTGAGGAAGAAAGCGAAGCCTTCTTACCCGCCGGGGAAGAGGAAGGAGAGGAGCCAGGCTTACGCTTCTGACTTAAAGAGACCGGTGTCCCAGCAACTACGTACCGGGCAACGGATTCCAGTGTCTCAACAGGAGAAGCCGAACGAGAGCATACACGACGGCCAGTAGGAGAGCGATGGACATCCGCCCGCACCGACAGGCGGTGGGGAGAGCCGATAGATGGAGGAAGAGGATGGGAAGGAGGATCGGAGGGGGACGAGGAAGAAGACACAGAAGACACGACAGACCGGGTAGAAGGAAGGGGAACCCCAGACAGAGGACCAGGAGGAGGAACCTTCGGGAGAGAACCCAAAGGAACAGAGGAGGGGGCAGTGGGCGCATCAGGGTCCAAGGCCCGGAAACGGTTGAGAGTCTGAGGATGGCGGGAAGGACGAGGAGAGGAAGAGCGCAACACGCGATCATAAGAGATATTAGCATAAGGCGGGAGCCGGCGAACCTGGCGCCTCGCCTCAGGAAAAGATAAACGCTCCCGGTGCTTCAGGTTGAGGACGGCTGCCTCAAGCTTGTAATGGACACACGCACGGGAGAAGGTAGGATGGGCCTCACCGCAGTTGAGGCAACGAGCCTGGGGAGAAGTGCACTCCGACTTAGAGTGACCTTCGCCACCACACAAAGGACAGAGAGAGACAGTCCCGGAGCAGCGGAGGGCACCATGCCCAAACCTCCAGCACTTGTTGCAGAGCCGAGGAGAAGGAATGTACTCCTGGACAGAGCACCTGGCACCAGCAAGAATGACAGGGTGGAAGGGTCCTACCATCAAAGGTAATCTTCACAACCCGGAGGGGTTGACGGCGACTACCACGAGGGGGACGAGTAAACGTGTCCACCTGGAGAATAGAATGGCCCTGGGCAGCGAGGATATGTCGAATATCGTCGTGGCAGTCGCGCAGGTCCCGAACACCGGTCGCAACATGGGGCGGGAGCAAAATAGTGCCAACACTGGCATTCAACTGAGCGTTCTTCGAGACCCGAACGGGGGTCTCGCCAAGGCAGGATAAGGCAGCCAAGCGGGAAGCAGCATCCAGAGAAGGAGCAGCAACGACACATGTACCGAGACGAGTGGGGTTGAAAGTAATGGAGGCATCCACGGAATCAATGAGATGCCGATGGAGGGAGAAATCGTCAGGAGGCGCAGAATCAAGAGGGAGAAGATCAAAATATTTGGCCCACGAAGCGGGACCAAACAAGGCTTGATAGGTAGCAGAACTGGAAGGAATCGAGCGAGGGCGGCCGTGACGAGGACGGCGATGAGAACCCCCAGAGAGAGAGGGGTTAAAAGGCGCAGTAGTTACAACTAGAGAAGGAGCCGCGCCAGGGGACGAGGTAGTCACCACTGGGGGCTTGGGGCTCGACCCAACCACAGAGGAGGGAGGGGAGCCAGGGGAAGGAGGCAGAGAGGCCAAAGGAGGAGCAAGGTCGGGGCCCAATGCAGCAGAGGCTACAGAGCCCGGTCTTCCAATACGGACCGACTCGGGGGCTTGGTTGCCCACCCCACGAGCCTGAGAAGGTAAGCCAGAAGCAGCCGAAACAGGGGTTATCATCTTGACGAAAAGGAGATTTCATTCACGAATGTGCCCCCACACCCACCATGGAGCCACAATTAGAGGCAGGACACCCAACAAGAAGCTATCGCCGATCTTGTCAGGGCCTCCTAGGGGTGCGTCGTGAGTATACGCCCCACAACCGCCACCTTAAGAAACCGACAGTCCGTCGAGATCGGGTTCAGTGACGAAGTGGGGATTGACAATAAAAGGTTCCCCTCGCTCTCGACGTCGGGTACTGCAGTTCTACGGGTGCATGAGTATGCCTCCTCAAGCACCCGGGCGTCAAAATAGAAGAAGTCCAAGGGAAGAACCAGAACGAGCAAAAGGTCGGCAGGAAACGGGAAGCAGATAGGAAAAGAGGGGGGAGAAAAACGAAACAGAAGGAAAAGGAAAAGGTGCCCAGCAGAATTGGAGAGGACGGCAGCAGGAGCACAAGGCTAGAAAAGGACAGAGGACTGTCCCAAGGAGCATCACACTCCGGCAGCCGCCCACGAAGCCCCCACACGGCGACAACGAGCTGAGCGGGGGCCAGAACGAGCAAAAGGTCGGCAGGAAACGGCAAGCAGATAGGAGAAGAGGGGGGAGAAAAACGAAACAGAAGGAAAAGGAAAAGGTGCCCAGCAGAATTGGAGAGGACGGCAGCAGGAGCACAAGGCTAGAAAAGGACAGAGGACTGTCCCAAGGAGCATCACACTCCGGCAGCCGCCCACGAAGCCCCCACACGGCGACAACGAGCTGAGCGGGGAGGGGGATTAAATACATTAACCACACTTCAAATTGAATACCAAAATGCAATAAGCACACTTTAGTTTGTATACCTAAAGGCAATTTGTTACAGCCTGCTTGAGCCAGTTACCGGGTTCTTTCTAGATTATATGTCTTAGAGCCTCTTCTTCTACGATCTCATCTCAAGTCAATGGTAAGTTCTCAAAAATTGCCTGTAGCAAGTAACAGTGCAAGTAATAAAGCGAGTTAAACGAGACACAATTACTCCATCACCAATATAATATCACCTTCAATTACACCTTCACCAATATATTATATATTGAAGCATAACAACACCTATGTACACTATCACATTCACCCAGGACACTCATTATAGCTGCAGTGTTCTTCAAATCCCTGAGAGTCCACTATCTTCACATATACGTCGTCCGAGCTCAATGGTAATCACCGGCGAGTTCACCTTCCATATGAACCAGTCCACACACCGTATCGTCACGATGTCCCAATACCCAACATCCGTCTCCAGAAACACACGGGAAGAAGGCTTCAGCAACAAGCTGACAGGGGGGTCTCAAATAGTCACGTTCAGGGGGTAGCTAACACCCTGGCAGAAGTCTCTAGCAACACACTAGCAGCACTTCTCCGCAGACGAACACTACTGTCATCTCAAAACTCCTCTTGGCCAAATCCCGGGTACGTTGGTCCACACAACACTGCACAAGTACAACAGCTAACACACTGCTTATTACCGACGGCGGCTAATTGTCTTTTCACAGGAAACAAGTCAGGAGTTCTGGACTGCCCGAGGTGAACTGTCCTCCTCAGTGCAATCGCCACATCACGTCACCTATGTGAACATAAATGTCATTAGTTAGACGGACAGTACACTGGGTGGCCTTAGGATAAAACTCTTCCACCGGGGAACTGAAATTGAAATTGCATGCACAGCTTAGAAGCCGGTGATATCGTCATGCCACCCACCAGAGGGCATCATCATCGACCTCACCTCCTAACTGAGGTATGACACAGGAGCCTTTCACCGAAGCAGCACCACCGCCAAAAGATGGCATTGTCTGCGTTTCACCTAATACTTGCACTCTACCTGCACTCCAACTTGGGAGTTGGAGTGCAGGTCCCTAGATGGCGCTGAAATCGCCACTCCACACCCCAGCAACGGTGTTGATACCGTAACAGCAATAAACATTTGTTTCAATGCCAAAATTCAGTAAACACACTAAACACACTCCTAAACACTTCAACTTGAAAAACAAAATCCAATGAACAAACCTTTTCTTGAATAATAAAATGCAGTAAACACACTTGAAATTAAATACCCAAATGCAGTAAACACTCTTAAAATTAAAATAACAAATGCAATAAACATATTTCTGCCTAAATATCAGGATGCAGTAAACACTTCAACATGAATACCAGAATGAAGTATAGTCCCTTCATCTGAAATGCCAAGAGGCAGTAAACTCACTTTACCTTGAACATCAAAATACAGTAAACACATTTCAACGTGAATACCAAAATGCAGACAACACACTTTTGTTTAAATACCAAAATGAAGTAAACACACTTGATCTTGAATACCAAAATGTAATAAACACGCTTCAAATGGAATACCAAAATGCCTTAAACACACTTCAACTTTAATACCAAAATATAGTGAACACACTTTTACTTAAATACCCAATTTCAGTCAAATTCTTTTTTTAGTTTTTTTTATTAGTTTTCTTTCACTTACAAAATGCAGTAAACACATTTAAACTTATATATATAAAAAAGCAGTAAACACACTTCAAATTGAATACCAGAAAGCAATGAACACACTTCAACTTGATTACCACAATGTAATAATCACTCTTAAACGGGAAAACCTAAATGTAGTAAACACACTTCAACTTGAATACCATAATACAGCAAACACACTTCTTATTGAATACCAAAAGGCGGTAAAAACATTTTTTAATACCAAAACGCAGTAAACACAATTCAACTTGCATACCAAAATGCTGTTAACACATTGCAGCTTGAACACCAAAATGCAGTTGTGACGGGAAAGTGTTGATGTTCGGCAGTCCTCCAATGGCAGGTGTCAATGCCTGGTCACACTTAAAACAAAAATATAGACTGCTTGCCTGTTGTAAGTTAGAGGGAGGAACACGTAAAACACAAAGTATGAACAGTGAAACTTTAATATATTTACTTTAAACATAAATGAAAATAAAGACAAATCTCGGGCAAATGACTAATGAAATAAAATGACAAAGATAAATACAAAAAACACAATAGATTAAATAATGTTGAAATGGTGCTGAGAATATCGGCTATGGCTGAAACCTCCCTTCGTATACGAGCTAATGAGCTAGTATGCCAGAGAGAGATGTCAACGCTAAGAGCACAAGGAATATTCTGAAGTTGATAGCTGGTCAAGCTCAGACGTCGACTCGTGAAGAGGGCGCTGAGGTGCGGTGAGGTGCGGTGTGCAGGTGCGCGGCTGGCGAGTCACCAATCAGGGGCAGGAAGGCTGGTGAAGGGTAGTTAGCTGGTTTGATGACGAGCCGGCGTGTGGAGAGTGTGTGGAGTGGGGGGAATTGGGTACGTTTTGCCTCCTGGTCAAAACGTTTTGTGCTACTGGTGACGTATCTTTAATGTAGCATCTTATACTTGTATTTGGGGACGTAACTTGAAGTAGGAAAGAGCAGGCTCAATCTCTCTAGAAAGAGATAATCGTCACACAGTAAATACATTTGTACTTGAATACCAAAATTCAGTAAATACACTTCAACTAGAATACCACAATGCAATAAACACTCCTAAACGGGAATACCAAAATGTAGTAAACACACTTCAAATTGAATACCAAAATACAGCAAACACACTTCTTATTGAATACCAAAAGGCAGTAAAAAAATTTATTTTTTAATACCAAAATGCAGTAAACATATTTAAACTTAAATTCCAACATGCAGTAAACACAATTCAACTTGAATATCATAATGCTGCCAACACATTTTAGCTTGAACACCAAAATGCAGTAAATACATTTCTACTTCAATACCAAAATGCAGTAAACACACTTCAACTTGAATACCAAAATGCAAAAACATACTTCAACGTGAAGATCAAAACACAATAAATATACTTCACCATTAATAGCAAAATGCAATAAACACCCATTTAACCTAAATAATAATAAAACGCACTAACCACACATCAACATGAATACCAAAATGCAATAAACACATCTTTACTTGAATACCAAAATGCAATAACACACTTGAAGTTTAATACCAAAATGCAAAAAACACCCCTTAAATTGAACAACAAAATGCAATAAACGCATTTTAACTTGAATAAACAAATGCAGTAAACAAACTTAAACTTGAATGCCAAAATGCAGTAAACACATTTATACATAAATATTAAAATGCAGTAAACACATTTCTATACAGTAACAAAATGCAGTAAACATATTTCTATACAGTAACAAAATACAGAAAATACATTTCTGCTCCAATTCCAAGTTGCATTAAACATATCTCAACTTCAATACCAAACTGCAGTAAACACATTTCTGTTTCAATATCAAAATGCATGAAAATCTATTCAAATTTAATACGAAACGCATTAAACACAATTCATCTCTAAATACAAAATTCAAAACGTCATCTTCGATTCCAAAATTCAGTGAAAACATTTCAACTTGAATACCAAAACGCAGTAAACACACTTTAATTTGAATACATAAATGCTGAAACCACACTTTTGCTTAAATACCAAGTTGAGGAAAAGGCACTTTAACTTGAATACCAAAATGCAATAAACACACTTCAACTTAAAGATCTAAACGCAGTAAAATACTTCACCATGAATACCAAAATTCAATAAACACCCTTTAACTTAAATAACAAAATGCACTAAACACAAATAAACTTGAACACTAAAATGCAGTAAACACACTTAACCTTGAATTCCAAAATGTTGTAAACACATTTCAACTTGAACACCAAAATACAGCAAACGCATTTCTGCTTCAATAACAAAATGCGGTAAACACACTTCAACTTGAATACCAAATAGCAGTAAACACACAGTATCTTGAAAACCAAAATACAGCAAACTCACTTCATCTTGAATATCAAAATGCAGAAAACACATTTCCACTTGAACAAAACATGTAATAAACACACACAAAATTGGATACCAAAATGCAGTAAACACACGACAACCCTCAATTCCAAGATGCAGTAAACACATTTCTCACTTCAAAATCAAAATGAAGTATTCACATTTCTGCTTCAATACTAAAGCGGAGTAAAAATACTTAAACTCAAATACCAAAATTTTGTAAACACACTTCAACTTGAATACCAAAATGCATAAATACAGTTCAACCTGAATAAAAAATGCAATAAACACAATTCATTTTGAATAATACAAAGCAATAAAATCCCCTCAACTTTAATATCAAAATTATTTAAGCACACTTCTGCTTGAATACTAAGTTGTGGAAAACACACTTCAACTTAATTACCAAATTGTAGTAATCCCTCGTAATTTGGATAGCAAAATGCAGTAAACAAACTTAAACTTTAAAATTATATTGCATAAAAACTCTTCAACTTGAATAACAAAATGCAGTAAACACTCCTATATTTAAATACCAAAGTACAGTAAAAAAAAAATCTGGTTGAAATCTAAGAAGCAGTAAACACACTTTAACTTGATTAACAAAATGCAGCAAACACAATTCTTCTTGAAAACAAAAATGCGGTAAGCACACTTTTACTGGAATACCAAAACTCAGCAAATACACTTCAACTTAAATACAATAATGTAAAGTAAGATGCAGTAATAAAACTTCAACTTGATTTCCATATTGCCATAAACACAGATTAACGTGAGTAACTAAACGTTGTAATCACACTTCATATGGTATACCAAATTGCAATAAACACACTAAAATTTGAAAGCCTAAATTCATTAAACACATTTTTTCTTGAGTACCAAAATAAAATAACACACCTCTTCTTCAATACCAAAATACAGTAAACACAATTAAATTTGAATACCTAAAGGCAGTAAACACATTTCTGCCTAAATACCAGGATACAGTAAGCACACTTCAACATGAATATCAAAATACAGTATACTAACTTCTGCTTTATTAAAAAGATGCAGTAAACTCAATTCAACGTGAAGATCAAAATACAGTAAATACACTTCAACATAAATACCAAAACGCAGAAAACACACTTCTGCTAAGTCCCAAAATGCAGTAAACACACTTCATATAGAATACCAAAATGCAATAAACACGATTCAAATGGAATACCAAAATTTCGTAAAACACACTTAAGATTGAATACCAAAATATAGTAAACACACTTCTACTTGAATGCCAGAATTCAGTAAAAATATTATTGTTTCACTGCCAAAATGCAGCTAACACATTTCAACTTAATACGTTAAAGTGGGTATACTGGTATTCTGGATTTTGGTATTCAAGCTGAAGTATGTTTACTGCATTTTGGTATTCAAGCTAAAGGGTGTTTACTTCATTTTGTTACTGAAACAGATATGTGTTTATTGCATTTAGGCCTTCCAATTTCAGTGTGTTTATTGAATTTTGGTATACAATTTAAAGTGTGATTACTACGTTTAGTTATTCACGTTAAAGTGTGTTTATGACAATATGGTATTCAAGTTGAAGCGTGATTACTGCATCTTTGCATTTAAGTTGAAGTGTGTTTGCTGAATTTTGGTATTTCCAGTAAAAGTGTGCTTACCGCAATTTTGTTTTCAAGAAGATTTATGTTTACTGCATTTTGGTATTCATTTGAAGTGTGTTTACTGCTTCTTAGATTTCAACCAGCAGTGTGTTTACTGTATTTTGGTATTCATATATTAGAGTGTTTACTGGATTTTGTTATTCAAGTTGAAGAGTTTTTATGCAAAGTAATTTTAAAGTTTAAGTGTGTTTACAACATTTTGGTATGCAAATTACCAGTGATTACTAAATTTTGGTATGCAAATTACCAGTGATTACTACATTTTGGTATGCAAATTACCAATGATTACTACATTTTGGTATTTAAGTTGAAGTGAGGTTTCTGCAACTTAGTATTCAAGCAAAAGTGTTTAAATAATTTTGATATTAAAGTTGGAGTGATTTTATTGTTTTGTATTATTCAAGGTGAATTGTGTTTATTGCATTTTTTATTCAGGTTGAAGTGTGTTTTCAAAATTTTAGTATTCAAGTTGAAATGTGTTTGCAAAATTTTGGTATTTCAGTTTATGTATTTTAACTCAACTATAGTATTGAAACAGTATTGTTAATACTTCATTTTGATTTTGAAGTTGAAATGTGTTTACTGCATTTTGGTATTCAAGCTGAAGTGTGTATACTGCATCTTGGTATTGAAATTGGCGTGTGTTAACTGAATGTTGGTATTCAAGTTGAAATGTGTTTAACGCATTTTAGTATTAATTTTTTTTTAGTTTATTACATGTTTTGTTCTAGTTGAAATATTTTTTCTGCATTTTGATGTTCAAATTGAAGTGTGTTTGTTATATTTTGGTTTTCAAGATGATGCGTCTTTACTGTATTTTGGTATTCCAGTTGACGTGTGTTTTTTGCACTTTGGTATTGAGTTGAAATGTGTTTACAGCATTTTAGTATTAAATTTTAAGTGTATATACTGCATTTTTGGTATTCAAGTAAAGATGTGATTATTGCATTTTGGTATTCAAGTTGAAGTGTGTTTACTGCCTTCTGGTATTCAAATAAGTAAGTAATTATCAAAAGAAGGCACCAAACCGGGAAGGCTATGTAGCACCATCAAATGCGCAAAATAATCAGAGGGCGCTAAATATCACCAAGGATGCTAATACGAGTACAAAAACGCACAAGGCGAACGATATCAAAAGTATCTGAGTCACCAAGAATTCTATTGAGGGACAGGTGACCGCGAGGGGCGGTCGGAAAGCAAGACACACGCTCGTCCTGGAAGTCAGGACATTCAAGAAGGACATGCACGACCGAAAGAGGGACAATGCAACTAGGACAATAAGGAGCAGGGCGGCGCTCCATCAAGTGACCATGGGTTAAGCGAGTATGGCCAATACGCAACCTCGCCAGAGCTGTTTCCCACCGCCGGTTACGGTGGAAGGAGGACGGCCACGAGGAAACACAACATTTAAGAGTACGTAGCTTGTTACTAGTAACAGACAACCAAGAAGCCTGCCAACGGGTAAGGACTGAGGAATGGATAACCGGGTAAAAGTCGGAATACGGAATGCCTTTACGAGAGATGGGACAAGAGCGGACAGCTTCCTTGACGGCAGCATCCGCACGCTCATTTAAAGACACACCAATATGGCTGGGAACCCAACAAAACTCAACCGACTTAAATTTACTGTGAACAAGAAACAGCCAATGCTGGATCTCGACAACTACTGGATGAACCGGATTAAAGGACCCGAGTGCCATGAGGGCACTACAAGAGTCAACAACAACTACAAAGGAGGACTGATGACGAGAAAGCAGGAGACGAAGAGCATAGAGAATAGCATAAAGTTCCGCTGTAAAGATACTAGTCTCCGGAGGTAAGCGACACATATAAGTGCGATCAGGAAAAACAACAGAGTAGCCAACACCGTCCGCCGACTTAGACCCATCGGTGAAGACAGAAACGGAGCGGGAGTGAGAAGAAAAGTGCTCAAGGAAAAGGCATTTTAGAACCGTAGGAGGGGTAAAAGCTTTAGTGATACGGGTCAAGGAAGTACAAAACCGCGGAAGAGGGACTGTCCACGGGGGCAAAGAAGGAACAACACGAGGAGAAACATTAGAAATACGAACGGAAAGAGAATCCTGGAGGCGAGATAACCGGACAGAAAGAGGGAGGTGGTGAAGAGGAACAGGAACCGCAGGAGGGGTAAAAGTTAAAGCACGACAGAGGCGAGAGGAAGGATGTTGTAAGGACCGCGCAAGATAGTGAAGACAATAGCGATCACGGCGGTCCTGGAGAGACAGGAAGCCAGTGTCAACATACAAGCTAAGGACGGGAGTCGAACGAAAGGCACCAGAACTGAGGCGCAACCCAGTATGGTGCAAAGCATCAAGACGGCGAAGAGTAGAAGGAGAAGCAGACGAGTAAGCAGGGCAACCATAATCGAGCTTAGACAGGACACGAGAGGAATGTAAAGCAAGGAGAGTGCGCCTATCTGCTCCCCAAGAAGTATGGGACAAGACCCGAAGGAGGGTAAGGGCCTTAGAGCACTCAACACGGAGGTAAGAGATATGGGGAGACCAAGACAAACGAGTGTCAAGGAATAACCCCAAAAGCTTTGCGGAATCTTTGTATTCAAGGGGATGACCATAAAGTGACAAAGAGGGACGAAGAACAACCCGTTTCCGCGTAAAAGTCATGGCACAAGTCTTAGAAGTAGAGAACTTGAAGCCATGATCGGTGGCCGAAGACGACACGGCATCAATTGCAAGTTGAAGCCGGCGCTGAAGGAGAGGCGAATCATCACCCTTACAGCAAAGGGTAAGATCATCGACATGGAGAGCGGAGAAGACACCAGAAGGAAGAGAAGAAAGAAGACCATTGAGGGCAACCAGAAAAAGAGTAGTGCTCAGAACACTACCCTGGGGCACACCTTCGTATTGCTGAAAAGAGGCAGAGAGCGCGGTACCAAGGCGCACCCGAAAGGAACGACGGGAGAGGAAGCTGCGGAGAAAGAGAGGGAGATGACCACGAAGGCCAAAAGAATGAAGTTGAGATAGAATATGATATCTCCAAGTGGTGTCGTAAGCCTTTTCCAGGTCAAAAAGGACGGCAACAACGGAGGTCTTCGCAGCAAAAGCAGTACGAATATAGACCTCCAAGTTCACCAGGACATCTGTCGTGCTGCGGCACTTGCGGAAACCAAATTGAGAAGGGGAGTTGAGGTGATGGTGTTCCAGGAACCACATCAGACGAACGTTAACCATACGTTCAAAGAGTTTGCAGACACAACTTGTGAGAACAATAGGGCGAAAGTTCTTAGGGGAAGTACCCAGAGACCCCGGTTTGCGAACAGGGAGGACAACGGCATCGAGCCAGTCCTCAGGGACTGACGACGACTCCCAGATCCGATTATACAGACTCAGTAAATACTGAGACGTGCACGGAGGGAGATGGCGAAGCATCTCATAATGAATACCATCGGAGCCCGCCGCCGTAGAACCGCAGAGGGCCAGGGCAGAACGAAGTTCAGAGAGAGAGAAGGGATCATTATAGGGTAGGTGAAGACGAGTGCAGAAATCTAAAGGACGAGAATCAAGGACAGGTTTACGAAGAAGAAAAGATTGAGGAAGATGAAGACCAGAACTAACAGAAGAAAAGTGGGAACCCAGTATGGAAGCGACCTGCAACGGGTCCGCCACAAGAGTATCATGGAGGTGAAGGACCGGTGAAACATCGGGAACGAATTTACCCGCTATCTTGCGGATACGCTTCCAGATCTGGGACAGGAGTTTCGGACGTAATTGTTGAGACATAAGATGCCCAACATTCACGTTTAGCCGTACGGATGGCCCTACGGGCCACCGCACTCGCTTTCCGAAAGAAAAGAAAAGAATCGGTCGTCTGCCTACGGCGGTGCCTCTTCCAGGCTGCACGCTTACATCGGACAGCCCGAGCACAGTCCGCATTCCACCAGGGAACGCACTTTCGTGGACCCCGAGAGGAAGAGCGAGGGATAGAGCGGAGGGCAGCGTTGAAGACAGTGTCACGAAAAAGGAGGAGAGCGCGAGAGAGAGAGGCAGAAGGGAGAGGTCAGAGAGAGCAGCACTGAGGGTAAATAGGGTCCAGTCCGCCTTAGCAAACTGCCACCTAGGGAAAGAGAGGGAAGGGCGAAAAGGGAAAAAGGAAACAAGGATGGGGAAATGATCACTTCCATGCAGGTCATCAAGAACCTGCCACGTGAAATCTAAGTAAAGAGAAGAAGAGCAGAGAGAAAGATCAAGACAAGAAAGGGTGCGAGTCCGAGAGTCCAAATGAGTGGGCTCACCAGAATTCAGAAGAGACAGGGAAGAAGAGAGGAGAAACGGCTCAAGAAGGCGACCCCGGGTATTCGTCAGAACGTCACCCCAAAGAGAATGACGACAATTGAAGTCACCCAGCAGGAGCACAGGCTCCGGCAAGGAGTCTAGGAGGTGTTTCAAATCAGGAAGAGAAAGCGTGACACACGGGGGGTGATAAATGGAACAAACAGTGTTCCATTTCCCCACAAAGATACGAGCAGCAGAACAATGGAGAGGCGAAGGAAAAAGTAAAGGCACAAAGGGAACATCAGCACGAATCAAAAGAGCAGAAGAATTAGAAGCCCCAGCAACAGCTGGGGGGGGGAGAGAAAGATCAAAATCAAAGGGAGATCAAAATATTTGGCCCACGAAGCCGGACCAAACAAGGCTTGATAGGTATCAGAACGGGAAGGAATGGAGCGAGGGCGGCCGTGACGAAGACGGCGGTGAGAACCCCCAGAGAGAGAGGGGTTAAAATTCGCAGTAGTTACAACTAGAGAAGGAGCCGCGCCAGGGGACGAGGTAGTCACCACTGGGGGCTTGGGGCTCGACCCAACCACAGAGGAGGGAGGGGAGCCAGGGAAAGGAGTCAGAGAAGCCAAAGGAGGAGCCAGGTCGGGGCCCAATGCAGCGGAGGCTACAGAGCCCGGTCTTCCAACATTGACTGACTCGGGGGCTTGGTCGCCCACCCCACGAGCCTGAGAAGGTACACCAGAAGCATCCGAAACAGGGGTTATCATCATTACGAAAAGAAGAATTCATTCACGAATGTGCCCCCACACCCACCATGGAGCCACAATTAGAGGCAGGACACCCAACAAGAAGCTATCGCCGATCTTGCCGGGGCCTCCTAGGGGTGCGTCGTGAGTATACGCCCCACAAACGCCACCTTGAGAAACCGACAGTCCGTCGAGATCGGGTTCAGTGACGAAAGGGGGATTGACAATAAAAGGTTCCCCTCGCTCTCGACGTCGGGTACTACAGTTCTACGGGTGCAAGAGTATGCCTCCTCAAGCACCCGGGCGTCAAAATAGAAGAAGTTCAAGGGAAGAACCAGAACAAGCAAAAGGTCGGCAGGAAACGGCAAGCAGATAGGAGAAGAGGGGGGAGAAAAACGAAACAGAAGGAAAAGGAAAAGGTGCCCAGCAGAATTGGAGAGGACGGCAGCAGGAGCACGAGGCTAGAAAAGGACAGAGGACTGTCCCAAGGAGCATCACACTCCGGCAGCCGCCCACTAAGCCCCCACACGGCGACAACGAGCTGAGCGGGGAGGGGGTCTGGTATTCAAGTTCAAGTTTGTTTACGGCTTTTTTTTATTTAAGTTGAAATGTGTTTACTGAATTTTGGTATTGAAACATAAATATTTTTACTGAATTTTGGTATTCATATAGAAGTGTGTTTATTATAATTTTGAATTCAAGTTGAAGTTTGTTTTCAACATTTTGGTATTCTATATGAAGTGTGTTTACTGCATTTTGGGACTTAACAGAAGTGTATTTTCTGCATTTTGATATTAACGTTGAAGTGTATTTACTGTATTTTATGTTCACGCTGAATTGAGTTTACTGCATCTTTTTAATAAAGCAGAAGTTAGTATACTGCATTTTGGTATTCATGTTGAAGTGTGCTTACTGCACCCTGGTATTTAGGCAGAAGTGTGTTTACTGCATTTGGGTATTCAAATTTAATTGCGTTTACTGTAATTTGGTATTCAAGAAAAGGTGTGTTATTGGATTTTGGTACTCAAGAAAAATGCAGTAAACACATTTCAACTTCAAAACCAAAATGAAATATTCACATTTCTGTTTCAATAATAAAGTCGAGTAAAAATACATAAACTTATATACCAAAATTTTGAAAACACACTTCAACTTGAGTAACAAAATGCATATAGTTCAATATGAATAAAAAATGCAATAAACAACAATTCAACATGAATAATACAAAACAATAAAATCACTTCAACTTTAATATCAAACTTATTTAAACACACTTCTGCTTGAATATTAAGTTGTAGAAAAACACACTTCAACTTAAATACCAATATGTAGTAATCACTCGTAATTTGTATACAAAATGCAGTAATCACACTTAAACTTTAAAATTATATTGCATAAAAACTCCTCAACTTGAATAACAAAATGCTGTAAACACAATTCTTGAAAACAAAAATGCGGAAAGAACACTTTTACTGGAATATCAAAACTCAGCAAACACACTTCAACTTAAATACAACGATGCAGTAATCAAACTTTTACTTGAAACCATATTGCCATAAACACAGTTTAACGTGAATAATTAATCGTAGTAATCACACTTCATATTGAATACCAAAATGCATTTAGCCACATTATAATTTGAATGCCTTAATGCAATAAACACATTTTGGTCTTAGTACCAGAATGCAGTAAACACCCTTCTGCTTGAATACCAAAATCCAATTAACACACCTTCTCTTGAGTACCCAAATCCAATAACCACCTTTTCTTGAATACCAAAATACAGAAAACACAATTAAATTTGAATACCAAAATACAGTAAACACATTGCTGCCTAAATACAAGGATGCAGTAAACACAATTCAACTTGAATAGCAAAATTAGTACACTAACTTCTGCTTTAATACATGGCAGCAGTATACTAACTTCAGCTGTATATAAAAGATGCAGTAAACTCTCTTCAACGTGAACATCAAAATACACTAAATACACTTCTCCTAAGTACCAAAATGCAGTAAACAAACTTCATATAAAATACCAAAACGCAATAAAAACGATTCAAATGGAATACCAATATACTGAAAATACACTTTTACTTGAATACCAAAATTCAGTAAAAATATTCCTGTTTCACTACCAAAATGCAGTAAACACATTTCAACTTCAATAATAAATAAGCAGTAAACACAATTAAACTTTAATACCAAAATACTGTAAACACATTTCAAATTGAACATCAAAAGGCATTTAACACATTTCTGCTTCAATACCAAAGTGCAGTAAACACACTTCAACTTGAATACCAGAAAACAGTAAACACACTTCAACTTGAATACCAAAATGCAATAAACACAATTCAACTTGCATACGAAAATGAAGAAAATACACTTCAACTTGAATACCAAAAATGCAATAATAACATCTTTACTTGTATAATTAAATGCAGTAAATACACTTCAAATTAAATACTAAAATGCAGTAAACATATTTCAACCTATTTCTCAAGACGCAATAAACACACTTCAACATGAATTCCAAAATACAGTATACAAATTTCTGCTTGAATGTCATGATATATTATACTCACTTCAAATTGATCATCAAAATACAGTAATTCCACTTCAATGTGAATTCCAAAATGCAAAAAACACGTCAACTGGAATACCCAAATGTAGTAAACACGCATCATCTTGAAAACCAAAATACAGCAAACACACTTCAACTTGAATATCAAAATGAAGAAAACACATTTCAACTGCATCAAAATATGTAATAAACTCACAAAAAATTGAATACCAAAATGTGTTAAACACACGTCAACTCCAGTACAAAGATGCAGTAAACACACTTCAATTTGAATACCAGCATGCAGTAAACACACGTCAACTTCAATACCAAGATGCAGTAAACTCTTTTCAACTTGAATACCAATATGCACTAAACACATTTCAACTTCAAAATCAAAATGAAGTATTACCATTTCTGTTTAAATACTAAAGTTGAGTAAAAATACATAAACTGAAATACCAAAATTTTGTCAACACATTTCAACTTGAAAATTAAATTTTTTTAAACACACTTCAACTTGAATACCAAAATGCATAAATACAGTTCAACTTGAATAAAAAATGGAATAAACCCAATTCACCTTGAATAATACAAAACAATAAAATCACTCCAACTTTAATATAAAAAATATTTAAACTCTTCTGCTTGCATATTAACTTGTAGAAAACACACATCAACTTAAATACCAAAATGTTGTAATCACTGGAAATTTGTATACCAAAATGTTGCAATCACTGGAAATTTGTATACCAAAATGTTGTAATCACTGGAAATTTGTATACCAAAATGTTGTAATCACTGGAAATCTGTATACCAATATGTTGTTATCACTGGAAATTTGTATACCAAAATGCAGTAAACACACTTAAACTTTAAGATCATATTGGATAAAAACTTTTCAACTTGAATAACAAAATGCAGTAAACACTCCTTTATTTGAATACCAAATTACAGTAAGCACACTGCTGGTAGAAATCTAAGAAAGAGTAAACACACTTCAAATGAATACCAAAAGGCATGAAAGAAAAGTCTTCTTGAAAACAAAAATGCGGTAAGAACACTTTTACTGGAATACCAAAACTCAGCAAACACACTTCAACTTAAATACAAAGATGCAGTAATCAAACTTCAACTTGAATGCCGTATTGCCATAAACACACTTTAACATGAATACCTAAACTTAGTAATCACACTTCATGTGGTATACCAAAATGCATTTAAACACACTATAATTAGAATGCCTAAATTAAATAAACACATTACATTTTAGTTTCAGTACCGAAATGCAGTAAACACCCTTCAGCTTGAATACCAAAATCCAATTAACACACCTTTTCTTGAGTACCCAAATCCAATAACACACATTTTCTTGAGTACCAAAATACAGTAAACACAGTTAAATTTATATACCTAAATGCAGTAAACACAAACGCATATACCTAAATGCGTCCTTTTGTCGCCCCTGCTGTGGAAGACTCGTTTCTTCTTTTTGATTGGATGGTGGTGTGGCAATCGCCCCATTTGAAGTTTCTAGCTCCGTCGCACAGGGAATTCCTGTACCGGTATTTACATGAGTTACTTGCAACTAACGAGCGGCTGCTGAGGTTGGGGATTAAGGATAGTGCTGGGTGTGACCTTTGTGGAGGGCTGGAGACTGCGTTTCATGTGTTTTATTTTTGCCCAGGCCGGGCGAGGTTGGTGGATTGGTTGACTGGGACGCTTGTGCGTTTTTGCGGGTCAGTATACCGTATTTCCCCTATACGTTTATTGATGATGTTCAGGCTCCTTGTAGGAGGGTCCGCAATACTGTGCTTTTGGTTCTATCGGAATATCTTTATTGTGTGTGGGTTGGGAGGCGGAAGAGGTATACAGTGGATAGAATGTTGGGGTTTTTGGAAGGTCGGTTACGTTACTCGAAATGGGAATTACGTTGGTTGCTTGGGGAAGGGTTGGGGGACCATTTTACAGATACGTGCGTTATGGGTAGTATATGACGTGGTTTTTTATGGGGTACTGGGATTGTAGTTTGTTTTCGCTTTGTGGGTTTGCTTGACTCTGGGCTCCGTAGGTCGGTTGCCATGTGTCTTGGGTTTTCCTGGGCTTCAGGGACGTTGCTGGGTTATCAATTTTGGTTTTTCCTGCTTTGTGTGGGTCGTTCTGGTTTCGTTGAGCCTCTGTTTTTTTTTCCTCCTTGGGTGTTTGGGTGTTTGCACGTTTGTACTATATTCTTCCGGTGGAGGCTGTTAGTGTTCTGGGTCCCGTTTTGTTTTGACGTTGGTTGTTGGCATGTTGTCATGTGTATTGTTTAGCTGTGGGATTTATCTCCATTTGTGCGAGTGTGTGTGTGTGCTGGGATTGCGAACGACATGACCTGTTGTCCGTGTGTCTTCCTTTCCTCTTGTGATGGGTTTGTGTGACGGCACTGTGTGTGTCACTGCATAGCAATATGATGGTATTGTGACTGGGGTACCATACGGATGTTTGTGGTGCTATGATTTGGGACAGTTGGGGTGTGTGTGAGTTTGTTTGAGGTATGGTTTCCTGGATTCCTTACATGGCCTGTCCCTATGATGTGCTTCCCTGTTTTCCCAGTTTATGGGTGGTACAGGTACTAATGTGTACATGTGTATTTTACGGGGTGCTGTGCCCCCCCCCCCCTGTTACATTGTTTCCGGTTTAGGGGACTTCGTTATATAGTTAACTAGTTTTATTAACTGGTTTTATTAATGCTTTCTCCGGGTTCGCAGTGTAATGTATGTGTGTTTCATTTTGGATTCTTGGGTCCTTTTTATTATGCCCTGCCATAGTACATATGTGGCCTTTGACATAACATGTGTTCCGTTTTCCTTGAGTGGGTACCTTATCATTTATGCATTTCTTCTGTTACCTTTATACTATTCATGTCCTAGGTTTTGGCGGTGTGAGATAGCTCTGTATTTGCTTGGGTTTCCTCTGAATACTTTTTATTTTCTTCTCCGAGGCTATGGGTCCCCACATTGGCACCAGAGGTGGTACCCTCACAAACTATATATATATATATATATATATATATATATATATATATAAATATTAGTTTTTAGTCATATTGCTCGTCAATATTTTTAAATAAAACATTAACGTGTCATTGTGCCAATAGGATAATTTTTGTACTGATTAATTAATTGGAAAGTTTACATTCTTTGGCTATTTTGTAATTTATATCATTATTAATATAGTGTATTAAAGGCAGAAATAAGGATAAACAAATGAAAGAATTTTTTTCCATGTATTTAGTTTTAATGCCTTATATATATATATATATATATATATATATATATATATATATATATATATATATATATATATATGTATATTGGCTGTTGCGTGTTGTAACTGAACTGTGTGCTTTAAAACTGAATAATTTGCTTTGTATTCGTTTACGCTGTATTACATTGTTAATTTATTATTTTCATTTTTGTATATTGCTTTTCTTTCTGTTTATGCGTTTTTTGTAATTAGTCTTTGTTTTGTATTATGTGTCCGACGTTTTGGTCTGTATGGCTTTTGTGTGATGTTTAGTGGGGCGTTTTGGGAAATGTTTTCATTGGGTAAAATGCTACTAATGTTTTCAAGTGTTTTATGGGTTTTGTACATGGTTAAGTGGATGGATATATGCTTTCCCCTTGTGTTGTGTTCATTTATGTTCCCCGTCGTACGCCTTTATTCGTCAGTACTGTAATTTTCCTTCTGTGCTGAGGGACGGGTTGTTTAATCACCTGTTTTGTGTTGGTGGTTTCAATTTTATTATGAGTCATGTGTGTGCTATGGCAGTTCTGACATGGGGGGCCTTCCGATTTCTCCTGTTCTACGTGTGAATTCCGTGGGACTGGAGTTCTGGTGTAAGGCTGGTTATCCAGCTGTTGAGTTGGTGATGTGCGACATGCTTCGTGTCCCGGTGGAGGCTGTCTACGGACTTGAGCTTGTTACGGCCCACCGGGTGATTGTCAAGTTCGTGAGGGAGGAGGAGTATCGGGACTTCCTCCATCGGTACGAAGGGCGTTCGTTGCAGTTGCCGAATGGCGCCGGCTCTGTTGTGGTCTCGGACCGCAGTGGTGCCCTGACTTATGTCAGTGTGCACGGTGCGCCCCTGGAGCTCCCTGAAGACCTTCTCCGGCGCTTCTTTGGGAGGTATGGTGCTGTCATCAGTGTGCGGGTGAACTCGCTTTCATTGGGGAAGTATGCTGGGAAACGGACGAACATCCGAACCTTAGGTATGCGCCTGCGGTCGGATATCCCATCTTCTGTCCGGCTGCTGGGTTACTACGTTCGGGTGTATTATGCCCGGCAGCCCCGTACCTGTTTCTGTTGTGGCCAGTTAGGGCATCAAGCTGCCGGGTGCTCTGAGGCCCCTGCTGCACCTGTTAACTTGTTCCGAGAAGAGGATTTCCCGCTGCTCCCTCAGGGCATGGATTCCGGAGATGATGAGGGGCAGGTCCCGTTCGCTGCTGATGCGGCCCCCCCTGCGTCACCCGACGTGCCCCCGGTGGTTGTTGTCCCTCCTCCGGGTGTTCCGGTGGCTCCTGTCGCTGGTCAATTTGCTGTGCTAGTTGCTCCCGAGGGTCTTCCGGATGGTCTCTGCGAGTCGTCTACATCTTCCTCGTCTCCTGCTGCTGCGCCTGGCCCTGAGCCCTCGCCAGGTGTTACGGCTGTGCTGGGTGCTGGGGGGCCTGCGGAGCATCCTGTAGTGTGCGGCCCGGTTCCCCCTGTGGTTGAGGCTGCTGCCGTACTGCGACGGGCGTCGGTTCGCACGGTTTGTGAGGCCCGTGGTTCTGGGTCCGCCTCCGGCAGTGAGGATGTGCGGCCGGTGACCAAGCGTTCCAGGCGTTCTTCAACTGCTTGGGCTGATATGGAGGACTTCGGCGCTTCGGGCGATGATGTGGCGGGTCCGGGTGCTTCGCGCTCTACGACGCTGGTGGTGGCTGACGTCCATGTGTCTGCTGTTGACAATAGTTGTACGTATGATTTACCTCCTGTTCTTTCTCCTGCAGAAGGTTCTCTGCAGTGGGGGGTGGTCGCTCCTACAGACGTGGATGGTGAGAGTTCTGGTGCGCGCCGAGGCATCAAGCTGGTACTGAAGAAGGATGCCAAGCGTGGGGGGTCCCTGCAGATGCAACGTCCGGTGGTTGACGCGGGGCCCTGTGAGGCGGCCGAGGAGGCTCCCAGTGCGCTGCCCATTGCCCAGCTTCGTGGGAAGGAGCCCCTCCCTCTCGTCTTGGCCTCCGGAGTGGCGCATGATGCTCAGCATCCTTTGCGGTTTGATATTGTTGACCGCGTGCATCCTGTTCCGTGGTGCCCTTCTTCCATCTGGGTATAGCGGGTTCGGTGTTTTGTTGTGGGTGTGCCGGAGTTAATGCCTGATCCTCGTACTGTTAATAATGAACCTGTTCCGGATGACGTCATGTTACTGTGGGAGGCGTATTGTGTTCGATTCCCGGCGGCGGAGTGGCCGGATAAGTATGAACAATTTGAGTAGTCTGTGTGCTTGCTGTGACCTGTGGTTTGTTGCAATGTGGTGTACCTATTGTGCGCAATTCAGGCCGGTGTTGTTTTTTTTTGTTGTATTTATTATATTTCCGTTACCCTTCTGTCCGGTGTTGTTGTGTTTCATTGTGTTTATGCTCATTGTTGTGTTTTTGTTGTCGGCCCTTCAGGCCGGTATTTAGTGTATTTGTGTTACTTTGTATTAATTTGCTTTGTGCTTTTGTGTTTTTTTGTTGTCTGATTGTTTGTTATTGGTTTATTATTTTATTGTATTTATTCGCATGTTCGCATGAAAAATAAAAAAAAAATAAAATGTGTGTGCTATCTAACTCACTGTGTACTGGTGCTTTGGTAACTGTTTTTATATTGTATTTATGTGTTTTATAAATAAAAGAGAAAAAAAAATTAAGAGATAACGAGTTATTGTTTATCAGTTTGACTTGGTTGTAGGAGACAAGTGTTCGTGATTAACGTAGAGTACTTTGTTGCTGACTGCTGTTAAAAGTAACTTGGGGAGTACCGGAGAAGTGTCTCTGGGTCCCACCTTGCCTAACTTTGTTTACCTTTGAAACTTCATTGCAGGGAGTCGCAAAGAGTGTTAATGTAACTGAATGGAGGTTATTGGAGACTTGTCTTAGAACCTGCCTTGATGTTGTTTGCAATAGTTACTGCATTGCAGGATGCTGCAGGGGTTTCTTTATTGCATTCTTATGTCGTCAGTGGCTACATCATTGTTCAGTTAGTTCATTTATTCAGCCTGAAGTAACAATAAGAAGGAGACTATTGTTATTTCTCGCTGGGCTATTGAATAGCTGTTCTACAATGTGCCACTGAATGGACATTAACATAACGTAACATTCACTGTTGTGTAAACTTATTCTTGTTTAATTATTTGCTTGCAATATTGCGTAGTCAGTGGGCATACCTGTGGTTCGGTTGGTTCAGTATTCAGCCTCGCGGCATTGGACAGGAGTTGTTTCTATAGGGTTGTTAAGTAGCTGTTGTTAAAGTGCCACTGGATGGACATTAACGTAACGTAAACTCGATGTTGTAGCAGTTTAGTCTGTTTGTTAATAAACTTGTTATTGTTAAAAAAAGCGGTCTTTGATGTCAACTCTTCAATTATTTTTGTTCCACTCATGTTCTGCTTTGTACGCTTATCTAGTAATGTGATCTTTTTAATGAAGGCCTGATTCTGGGAATTCGAAACCCAATTCATAGTTCCACACATCAAATTACATAAAATAAAAGGAGCCTAGTGGATAGAGATTTCACCCTCAGTGTATTCCTATGGTTGCTGCCGCCTTCCTATGATCTCTAGCCTAAAGTATAAGCTGTGCTACTTGCGCAATTTTTTCTGTTTGAGGTCCACCTCCTAAGGAAGGTAAGCGTAGGAAAAATCTCTCACACCCTTCAGTTTGAATACCTATATCCAATTAACACACCTTTTCTTGAGTACCAAAATATAATTAACACACCTTTTCTTGAATACTAAAATGCAGTAAACACACTACTAGTGATTTTCAAAATGCAGTAAACAAAAAATTACGCTTCAGTTCGAAAATGCAGTGAACATACTTCAACTAGAATTCCAAATTTCAGTAAACACATTTATGCTTCAGTACTGAAAAGGCATTAAACACTTCAACGTGAATACCAGAATGCAGTAAACACATTTCAACTTGAATAACAAAATGAAAAAACACACTCTTACTTCAATACAAAAACGCGATAAAAGCATTTGAAATTGATTACCAAAACGCAGTTAACAGACTTCTGTTTAAATAAAGAGATGCAGTAAACTCACTTCGACTTGAATTCCAAAATGCAATAAACACATTATAACTTGAATACCAAAACACAGAAAACATATTTCTGCTTCAATACCAAAATGATGTCAACACACATTTGCATAAACATCAAAACGCAGTAAACTCACTTCAAGTTTAACCCAAAATGCAATAAACACACTTAAACTTGAATACCAAAATGCACTAAACACATTTCTGATTAAATTCCAAGATGCAATAAACGCACAGCAACTTGAGTATCAAGATGTAGCAAACACACTTCAAATTAAGAATCAAAGTGCAATGAACACACACTTCAACATGAATACCAAAAGGTAGAAAACACACATTTACTTGAATAACAAAATGCAGTAAACACACTTCAACTTATATAAAAAATTTAAAAAGCACTCTTCAATTTGAATACCAAAATACAGTAAGCACTTCAACTTGAAAACGAAAACGCAGTAAAAAAAATTGTTTCAACAATAAAATGTAGTAAACACATTTCAACTTGAATACCAAAATGCAGTAAACGCATTTCAACTTGAACAAGAAAATGTAGTATACACATTTCTGCTTCAATACCAAAGTGCAGTAAAAATTCGTAAACGTAAATACCAAAATGCAGTAAACTCACTTCAACTTGAGTTCCAAAATTTCAATAAACGCACTTCAACTTGAATATGAAAATGCAATAAACACACTTTACCTTGAATAATAAAACGCAATGAAAACTCTTCAACTTGAAAAACAAAATTCAGTAAACACACTTCTACTTGAATACAATGTTATAGAAAACACACTTCAACTTGAATACCAAAACTAAAAAAAACTTTAATTTGAATACCCAAATCCCGTAAAGAAATTCTGTTTCAATATCAATACAGAAACACTATAATTTGAATACCAAAATGCAATAGATACACCTTTACTTGAATACCAAAGTGCAGTAAACTCACTTAAAATTGAATACCAAAATGAAGTAAACACATTTCTGCCTAAATACCAAGATGCAGTAAACACTCTTCAACATGAATACCAAAATGCAGAATACACACTTCTGCTTGAATACCAAGATGCAGTAAACTCACTTCAACTTGAACATCAAAATACTGTAAACACTCTTCAACTTGAATACGGAAATGCAATAAACACGCTTGAACTTGAATATCAAAATGCAATAAACCACATTTTAACTTGAGTTCCAAAGTTCAGCAACACAGAGCATAAACTAACATGTATCTCACTTATGTCAGCGTTAAATAACACAGAATCGCACAAAGAAACACTACTGAACCCCCACAGTTGAAGTCTCCAACGACATGCAAATATTTATTATATAATTTAAAAAAACAAGGTATAACATTGCTCAGATATTTTCATTTATTCCTCAAACTGCCAATCCCGTGTATGTCTCATTAACGCTCTACAACATGCACCCCACACTTCAGTGTAACATATATATCCATCTATTCCCAATGAAAATACTTATTCAGTGTACATATGTATGAATGAGACTGGGTGGATATAAATAGGAGCTGCCTCGTATGTGAACAATAGGCCTTCTGCAATTACTTTCATTCTTATGTTCTTATGATCGCAATAGACATGACATCAACTCCAAGATATATTATTTCACCAATAGGATATGTTGCTTTATCGGCCCATGACATCACAAACGGTTTCAGTGAGGGATTAGTTCAACCTCTCATTAACAGTGTGAAAAAATATCTCAGCAACTCAACTTTTCGTGGAAGGCGTCGTCTCAGGCTGTGCGATGATGTCTTGTATCCACTCATATATTTGCTTATTGTATCATTGCCAACATTTTTTTATTAAAGTCATCGACCCTATCGAGCGATCCTTCCCTAACCTAACCTAAAACAATCAAACAAAAAATACAATTGTTTCTAAAACAATAGGATAAGTTGATTTAGCGGTGCATGACGTTACAAGCGGTTCCAGTGAGGGATTAATTTAACCTCTCATTTCCTCAATGACTGCCCGAAGGTCATACAACGATCAAGCAGAATCGTACGTTTGGCAGCACGGCAGGTAAGCTCCCCTACTATCCATCCTCAGTCAATAGGTCAGTTCTCAACAGCACACAGACACAGTCACCTCACAACTCAGCTGAAAACTGAGTTGCGACAAAGACGCACAGACCGAAGCATCTATGGTTCCTGCACCATGTTGCACAGAGTCAAGGTTCGCCTCCGATAGGACCTCATTCTCACCACGGCTGAGATCTTAGAAAGGGTCTTTACCATCGGAAATGTTTCACCAGCTGACATCCTGGAGACCAGAGAAGGTGTTCACCTTCTCTTCTCCAACGACAATGACCTGGAGAAGCTATTCGCCGCCTCCACCACGACCACCCTGCTAGAAGCCGGCCTCACCCTCAAATCTTCCACGACGCTACCTGGCGGACAGGACTGTGTTTGCCAGACACATCAGCGCATGGATCTTCGACCGCAGCGACGATGACATCCTCGCCAGCATCAATTCCCTGAACCCGACGCTGATCGCGGTAGTGTCCAAGATCAGCACCAACTCCAACAAAACCCACAGATCCACACTGAAAATGACCTTCAGCACGTTCATCGCAGCGACCCACGCCAAAGAACACCACCTTAAGTACGACGAAACTACGATTCCACCTATCCACATGACCAAGGAACGATACATGGAGCTCCACCAGTGCTTTAAGTGCTACCGGTACTTCCACTACACCAGTAAGTGCACCGAGCAAGTGCAGAAATGCAGTATCTGCGTCCAGGAGCATCACTATGCAGCCAGCACATCCTTCCACCGACGCTGCCTACTCTGCAATGGCCCGCACACCACAGTTTCACCTGACTGCCTCCACCGGCAGGAGGAAATAAAAAAGATGATGGCAAGCACCACCTCAACTCAGCTAGCCAACACACCTACGTCCACTTTCCCGGCCTTGTCCGAGAACACTGGGGAAACTGCTGCTACCTCATTACTGCTTGGTCCATCACCTTCCAGTTCACCTCCGCAGCCCTCACAACCACGTCCCAAGCCTGCAGTTACCAACAACACCCTCTTACCGGTACTTCTACACCTCGCCGACAAATTGGCAGGCAACGATGTCAACTTATACGTCCACACCTTCAACAAGCTGCTCATCGCAAATGGATTTCCGACGATGACGGTACCAGGCGACCTTCTCCCAGCTTCACCTGCGGCCGGCCCGGTGTCCGACCCCGCAACAGGCCCCACAACCAGTCCGGTAGGAGGGACGCCACCCACCCTGGCTATCCCTGCCAACGAAGACACCACATCCAAAGACGACAACGGACCACCCAAAACTCCCACAACCAACACCAAGAGGCTCTCCAGAGCCGCCACCGACGTCGACGAGAACGGCCTTGCGACCGACGACGAAGACGACAATGAATACAAAAGTACTTGTCATGTGCTGTTCATTCCGCCAAGCGAGTTCAATGGCAACCTACACACCAGACAAAAATTGGCCCTTAGATGTAACAAGATAATCAGCCAGAACAAATACCCGCACCCCATGTATGTCCACGCCCACACCATGAACGCTTACATTGATCTCACAATACTAAAAAAAGAATACCCCGACCCAGAATTTCACCGCAAATTCCCAGACGGACAAATGCAATTCCTCGAAAAGGACGACGATCCTGATGGCACCAAACTACCGATGTTGCTCTGTTTAGATATAAAGCGTCGCTTTGCACATTAAACTGCAACCTGGCGACTATGCCTCCTGCGAGCCATAAACTGTAAGCGACCATGAAGATCCCATCCATCCACAATCAATATCAGCTATTGATACTGGGTAATGGCTCTAAAAGGCCTCCACTTACAGGCTATTCATGCCCGTGCTACCTTTTGGGTGGCTTAATCTTTATCAATCATCAATCAATCAGGTCAGTTCAGCTCTAGTCCTCGCAGCCAGCGCAAGAAGCCAGTACCGCTCCTGGACATATCCACCAGAAATGGCAACTGTACCGTGTAAAGTGCGAGGAATGCCACATTTCATCTACGGCAAACTCGCGTCCTGAGAGTGTTCTTTTCTGTTCACAGAGTGAAGATAAACCTCGTTGATATTATGACGAGATCTGCACCATCTGTTCTAGTGTTTTGAGACAGCCGTGAATATTATTATTATTATTATTATAATAATTATTATAATTATTATAATAATTATTATAATTATTATAATAATTATTATAATTATTATAATAATTATTATAATTATTATAATAATTATTATTATTATTATTATAATTATTATTATAATTATTATAATAATTATAATAATAATAATAATAATTATTATTATAATTATTATAATAATTATTATTATTATTATAATAATTATTATAATAATAATAATAATAATAATAATATTCACGGCTGTCTCAAAACACTAGAACAGATGGTGCAGATCTCGTCATAATATCAACGAGGTTTATCTTCACTCTGTGAAGATAATAATTATTATTGGGGATACTTATAATTATTATAATTATTATAATAATTATTATAATTATTATAATAATTATTATAATTATTATAATAATTATTATAATAATTATAATAATTATTATAATTATTATAATAATTATAATAATTATAATAATTATAATTATTATAATTATTATAATTATTATTATTACCTGTATAATTTGCTCCACAGTGATAGTAGCCATTTTTTGTTCACATGTATTATATAGTAAATAGTTCATTTGCAATTAATAACTGTTGTAATTGATGTTGATAATCGAATAAATTATAATTATTTTCCATTATTTTTTAAAACAAAATTATTATCTGCAGGATATATTCCTGAAGAATGTCCATTTTGCTTGAATTTGGAGGGGGAGGAGGATAACAACACCCAGTCTTTTGACAGTTCTGGTGCAGAGGCTTTAGAAGCTTCTCCACCTCAAAGCATTCAATATGAACGTGTCTCTTATTTTTTTTCCATTAGTTTCCCTTTTTTACCAGTTGCAGTATTATAAATATAACGTTAACATTAGCTATTCATACTAAAATAATTACTATATTTTTTTTAATATTTTTGGCTTACCAGCTTAGCAGATAGTGGAAGAGGAGGAATATCCTCGTGGAGGAGGAGATGGCGAAGAGCCTAGAACTAGCCAAGCTCGCTTACCAACACCAGAAGATAAGGACAATAGGGAAAGTCCAAATTGTAAGTAGTATCCCCAATAATTATTATACATTATTAGTGGATCCATTGATCCACTACCACACCTGCCTCGTGTCTAAATACTGTGCGTTGCTCGGCCCTTATGGGTAAGTCTTTCCCAAAATCAGCTTCATTTTCTTCATTAATCCATTGTAAATTAAAAGAAAAATCTGGATAAATCAGTTGGGCAGGAGGGAAATTGGGGTGAACGGCGTCAAACATCGATTCCAAATGTTGTATAAAGTAATCTCAATACCTATTTATATAATGGGCGGTATCTCCTTGGGCCTCTAGGATCCTGTACGAATGACGTATGTACTACCCATTAAAGTTATTGATAACTTCTAGAACTTCAGGCTGATGGGGTATAGCTGGAGCTGTAGATGGGGCTGATGGGAATTTTGGTTGTGGGAGATTCCCAGGTGAGGTATTTAGACAGAACGTTTTGTGCCAGAGATAGGGGGAACAGATTAAGGGTTTGCTATCCGGGAGCTGGAATTGGTGATATTGTTGGAAACATGAATGATATTATGACGGGAAATGGAAACAAACCTATTATTTGTATTAGTGCAGGGGGTAATGATGTTGGGCGAGTTAGGAGTGAGGAACTAATACAGAGATTCAGGACATTTGTTAGGAGCAAGGGAGGAATCCCCTGGAAACACAAACCGAAACTGTCTCTATTTTCCGCTTGTTACAACTTGAAATAAAGTTGTTACATCTTGGCTTAACGTGTTTATGACGTATTAGAACGTTGTTACAACTTGCTAGATTGGTTGTTATAACTGGTTAGGAGGTGGTAAAACTTGTTCGAACGTTGTACCAACGTCATAGTTTCGGTGTGTGTTTGGCGGGTCCCGATCATATGTGGCATTCTTCCAAGAAAGGGAGTGGGAAATGAATGGACGTCGAGGACAATTGGTGTCAATTGCCGGCTGGAAAGATATTGCAAATCAAATGCAATATCTTTCATAGACAACTGGGAACACTTCCATGGAAGAAATGAAATGTATGCTCGTGATGGGGTGCATCTATCAAGGGCTGGGGTTGCTGCTGTTGCGAACTCGTTGGAAGAAGTGGTTAGAGGTGTTCGTTTGGGTTTAAACTGTTAGTAGATAGAGGTATGGGAATTGATTTGGAGGAAGGAGATTATAAAAGTATGTGTTTGGAGGAGAAAGGAATTGGCAAAATGATCAGGGAAAGAGAAGGGCCTCAAAATAACATTTCACTTAGGGTATATTACACTAACAGTAGAAGTCTAAGAAATAAAATTAACGAATTAAATGCTCTTGTCTGCACAGAAAAAATAGATATTATTGCACTTACCGAAACGTGGATGAATGTAGAAAATAGAGAACTATTAGCTGAATATCAAATAAATGGATTTAAACTATTTCACACAGATAGATATATTAGACGAGGAGGGGGAGTAGCCATATATGTTAGGGACAATTTGAAATGTAGTCTAAAAGAGGGAATCAAAACTGAGCCACACACAGAAACTATTTGGATAGAATTAAACGAAAAAGCTAATAATATTATAATAGGAGTTATATATAGGCCACCAAATTTAGACAGAATCGAAGCAAAGCATCTATGGGATGAAATATCTAGAGAATCTAGATCTAACAGTATTTATGTCATGGGTGACTTTAATTTTAGTGGAATAAACTGGTTGAACAAAACAGGGAATAGTGAAGCAGAAGATTTTCTAGAATCATTTGACGATTGCTTTCTTACGCAACACATTAAGCAACCAACACGGGAAACTAATATTTTAGATTTAGTGTTAACTAACAGGGAAACACAAATTAATGACATCGAAATAGGGGGTGAGCTAGGGAACAGTGATCACAAAGAAATCAGATTTAGCATAGAATGGAATAGACCTGTAGGAGAAAATTCTGTTAAAGTTCCAGATTTTCGAAAAGCTGATTTTAATAGCCTAAGAAATTTTTTGGGTCAAATTGATTGGAAAGTCTTGGGTATGGGGTGTGGGCCGGTCTTGGAGCGAGACATGAACCCAGCGATAGGTGACTTAAATGGGGATTTCGATGTGGATTCAATATATAACTTATTTAAGAATATTCTAAACAAAGCACAGGAACGTAGTATACCATACAAATTGAATAGATCGAATACTAATGACCCAAAGTGGATAACAAAGAATTTGAAGAACCTTATAGGTAAAAAGAGAGCTTGGTACAAAAGGATTAAAAATGGGGAGGTCACTTTAGAACAGGAATTCGTACAACTGGTAAGAAATGTTAAAAAAAGAGATAAGGAAAGCAAAAAGAAACTATGAAGTTCGCATAGCAGGGCAAGCAAAGACAAATCCTAAAGGTTTTTTTCAGTTTTATCGTACTAAGACTAGGGAAAGGATAGGTCCATTAAAAACTGAGACAGGTCAAATAACAGATAGTGATGAAGAGATGAGTAGTATTTTTAATAAATATTTTGTATCTGTATTTACTAAAGAGGAACTTTAGTAAATACAGATACAAAATATTTATTAAAAATACTACTCATCTCTTCAAAGATGACTACTACTACTTAAAGACTACTCATTCTTTAAGCACCCTGGCAAACACTTCATCCGGCCCTGGGGATTTGTTTGGTTTGAGTTTTACTATTTGTTTAAGAACATCCTCCCTGGTAACTGCTAAACTCGTCAACCTGTCCTCGTCCCCACCCACATAGACTTGTTCGACTGATGGCATATTGTTAAGAGGAACTTAACAATATGCCATCAGTCGAACAAGTCTATGTGGGTGGGGACGAGGACAGGTTGACGAGTTTAGCAGTTACCAGGGAGGATGTTCTTAAACAAATAGTAAAACTCAAACCAAACAAATCCCCAGGGCCGGATGAAGTGTTTGCCAGGGTGCTTAAAGAATGCAAAGAGGAGCTTTGTGACCCACTGTCAACCATATTCAATAAATCAATAGAGTCAGGCAGAGTGCCAGAGTTTTGGAAAGTTGCTAATGTGATACCAGTTTTTAAGAAAGGAGATAGATCACTTGCGTCTAACTATCGACCAATTAGCCTAACGTCTATTGTGGGAAAGTTACTCGAATCTATAATAGCAAATAAAATTCGTCTTCATCTTGAAAAACATAAATTAATAATTGAGTCGCATCATGGTTTTATAAATGGCCGTTCATGTTTAACAAATTTTTTATCTTTTTATTCTAGCATAGTTGAGGCAGTTGATAGTGGTAAGGATTGTGATGTTATGTACCTTGACTTTAGCAAAGCTTTTGATACGGTGCCACATGAAAGATTGATTAAAAAGATAGAGCCTCATGGTATTGGGGGTGCTATATTAAGCTGGATTAGGGCATGGCTATACCAAAGGAAACAGTTAGTATAAATGGAATCAAGTCAGAGTGGGAAAATGTTGTAAGTGGAGTGCCTCAAGGCTCTGTCCTGGGCCCTCTGTTGTTTATAATATATATAAATGATTTAGATTCAGGTTTGAGTAGCAAGAGTTTTCAAATTTGCCGATGATACGAAAATCGGTAGGGAAATTAATTCGGAGGAGGACTCACTATCACTTCAAGTTGATCTAGATAGGGTTTTGAAATGGTCAAAGGATTGGCAGATGCAGTTTAATGCTGATAAATGTTAAGTTCTGAGGTTAGGTAATGATAATAGAGTTACAAGATACGAGCTAGATGGTGTTGAGATTGCGAAGTTGGATTGCGAAAGGGATCTGGGAGTTATGATTAGTAAGAATTTAAAACAAAAGGATCAATGCATAAATGTTCGTAATAAGGCAAATCGGACACTTGGATTTATTAATCGCAGCGTTAGTAACAAGACACCTGGTGTGGTTCTCAAGCTATATCTTGCTCTAGTTAGGCCCCATTTAGATTATGCAGTTTAGTTTTGGTCGCCATATTATAGAATGGATATAAATTCACTTGAACGTGTCCAGCGTAGGATGACTAAGTTAATTCCCCAAATTAGAAATCTTTCATATGAAGAAAGATTAACAAAGCTTAAGTTGCATTCACTGGAAAGGCGAAGAGTTAGGGGTGACATGATAGAGGTTTACAAGTGGGTGAATGGACATAACAAATAGGATATTAATAGGGTATTAAAAGTATCAACACAAGACAGAACACGAAACAATGGGTATAAATTGGATAAGTTTAGATTTAGGAAAGACTTGGATAAATACTGGTTCAGTAACAGGGTTGTTGATTTGTGGAACCAATTACCGCGTAACGTGCTGGAGGTGGGGTCCCTCGATTGTTTCAAGCGCGGGTTGGACAAGTATATGAGTGGGATTGGGTGGTTATAAATAGGAGCTGCCTCGTATGGGCCAATAGGCCTTCTGCATTTGCCTTTGTTCTTATGTTCTTATGTATAGCATCAACCTGCTGTTGCTGAGGCGGTGGAGAATTGGCAATAGGCTAACTAGCTTCTGCATTGGAATCAGGCTCCCAAACCAAATGCACGGAGTCTTCATCGTCCTCCTGTTGCGAACCTATAAGTAAAAGAATAATGATTTCAATGAATAATTAAATTAAATATAGGAAGTATATAAATAATGCCATTATTGATATATGATAATAAATACTAGGGATGCAACTTACAATTTGGATTTTCCCTGTTGTCATTATCATTTGGTGTTGGCAAGCCAGCTTGGCTAGTTCTAGGATCTTCGCCACCTCCACCTCCACGAGGATATTCCTCCTCCTCCACTATCTGCTGAGCTGGTGAGCCAAAAAAAATTAGAAATATATATTAATTATTATTACTATTAATAGCTAATGTTAACGTTATATTTATAATACTGCAACTGATAAAAAAAGGGAAACTAATGGAAAAAATATGAGACACGTTCATATTGAATGATTTGAGGTGGAAAAGCTTCTAAAGCCTCTGCACCAGAACTGGCAAGACTGGATTTGTTATCCTCTTCCTCCTCCAAATTCAAGTAAAATGGACATGCTTCGGGAATATATCCTGCAGATAATAATCTGGTTTTTAAATAATGGAAAATTATTATAATTTATTCGATTATCAACATCAATTACCACAGTTATTAATGGAAATGAACTATTTACTATATAATACATGTGAACAAAAAATGGCTGCTATCACTGTGAAGCAAATTATACAGGTAATAATAATAATAATAATATTCACGGCTGGCTCAAAACACTTTAGAACAGATGGTGCAGATCTCGTCATAATATCCACGAGGTTTATCTACACTCTGTGAACAGAAACTAACACACTCAGGACGCGAGTTTGCCGTAGATGAAATTTGGCATTCTTCATACTTTACACGGCACAGATACAATTTTTCCCGCTTCGGCTTATTGCAAAAAACTTACCTGTTGACTGGTGATGGTTGCTAGGACAGCTTACCAGCCGTGCTGCCAGACGTACGATTCTGCTTAACTGTGGTATGACATTTGGCCAGCTATTTAGGTTTTGCACTTAACACTGCATAATGAATGATTGCAGTGTAGATGACTAGCATATGCATACAGGTATCAGAATGCTGAGTTGCTAGATGTATGATACCCACCTGTGGAATATAGTGTATAATTCATCTACAATGATAAATAAATGCTGTTGCTTTGTAGGATTCCCCCTGATTTAAAATGCTAGAGAAACTGCAGGATATCGCCTTGCAGTGAAGAGCTGTGCGATACCGAGATTAACATCTTGAATATTGTGCTTTCTCACATTGCATATTTGGATATAAAACTAGAATGTAAACTTATATTAGGAATAAATATTAAATAAATTAATAAATTGTATATTCTTAAACCCATGGTGATGTTAGGCTGGATGATAAGGTTAGGCTGGTGTAAGATTCTGACACCTCTGTGTTAATGAGAGGTTAAACTAATTCCTCACTGGAACCGCTTGTGACATCATGCGCCGCTAAAGCAATGTAACCTATTGCTGTAGAAACAATTGTGCTTTTGGTTGTTTGATTGTTATCAGTTAGGTTAGGGCATGCTGGCTCGGTAGGTTGATGAATTTAATAAAACAATATTGGCAATGATACAATAAGCAAAGATATGAGTGAATACCAGACATCATCGCACATCCTGGGACGACACCTACCACGAAAATTTTAATTGCTAAGAGATTTTTTCACACTATGTTAATGAGAGGTTGAACTAATCACTCACTCGAACCGCTTGTGACGTCATGGGCCGATAAAGCATCGGATCCTATTGTTGGAATAATATGCCTTGAAGCTGATGTCATGTCTTTTGAGATCATAAGAAAAATAAGAATGAAAGTAACTGCAGAAGGCCTATTGTTCCCTATACGAGGCAGCTCCTATTTATATCCATCCAATCTCATTCATTTATATATGTACATTGAATGAGTATTTTTGATTGGGTATAGATGCGTATATATATATTACAGCGAGGTGTAGGGTGCAAGTTTTTGAGCATTAATGTGACATACACGGGATTGGCAGTGTGGGAGGAATAAAAGAAAATGTCTGAGCGATGTTATAGCTTGTTTATTTTTTTAAATTATATAATAACAAATATTTACATGTCGTTGGAGACTTCAACTGTGGGGGTTCAGTAGAGTTTCTTTGTGCGATGCTGTGTTATTTAACGCTGACATAAGTGAGATACATGTTAGTTCATGCTATGTGTTGGCCCCTCCCCCCCCCCCCTATATAATACGAATGGGAGGTAGTGGATTTCATTCATTTCTATGCTCAATAAACGATCTTTTGTCAGACACTATAAACATAAAGGTTTGTATAAGTAAGGTGAGAAAATAGGACCATATGAATATTGAAGGAGTGACATGACTGAAGTGTATAAATGGAGATGGAAAATAGGGTATTAATTAAATAGGGAATTGACCTACTTACAATTCTTCCAATAGTTCCAGTTGATGTTTTGGTTAACATTGATTTGAAGTAAATGGGAGATCCTACAAAAGCCTTCTGCAATTTAATTTCTTATGTTCAATATGCAATTTTTGCTAGAAAATGAACTCTGAAAATGGGAAAAAGTATGGAAATGGGTTTAAGGAAAACGGGCTTGATGTGGGTAGGGGGGGGGGGCAGAATAAGCTATCAGAGAGAACGTACTTAATGAGGAAAGATGAATGCACATGTGCAGATCGCCGATGCAACGAAAAACAGCCCAGATTGGAGGCGACCCTCTAATCCCCCTTAAGCGAAATGGTAGGGACGAGCAATCACTCGCGGAGGTAACGAAAAACAGCACAGATGGAAGGCGGCATTTTAATCCCCTTGAGCGAAATGGCAGGGGTCTGGAGGGAGCCATTTAATCCCCCCTTTTAGATAATTATTAATGATCGAACGGAGAGGAAGATAAATGATACGAAAAAATTAAAACACCCCTACACCTATGCAAAGCCGGGAAAAAAGCAAAACGGCTTTACATAGGCATTCTTTCCACTACTAGCGTCCCCACGGCCCGGTCCTCAACCAGGCCACATTTTTGTTACACACCTCCAGGAGCAGCCCGTATCAGCTGTCTAACTCCCAGGTACCTATTTACTGCTAGGTAACAGGTGCATCAGGGTGAAAGAAATTCTGCTTATTTGTTTCCGATTCCACCGAGGATCGAACCCGGAGCCCCACGACAACGAATCCGAAGTGCAGTCCACTCAGCTGTCAGGATCCTGAGTGCAGATACAATAAACTCACTCCAACTTGTATACAAAAATGCCATGGACACACTTTAAGGGGACGTCTTGTTGGCATCTGGGTCCAAAAATGCAAAAATGAAAACTCATTCGATTTCAATCAAACTTTTTTGGCAAGTTCTATATGAAAAGTGGTTCATCTGGTCCAAGTTTCAGCATTGTAGCATAAATAGGAAGGGAGAAAAAAAATATTGAAGTAGTTGTGAAAATTATGCAAAAATGGTTAAAATCGATTATCAATCAAAAGTGTCAACTGAAATCATAACTACGACTCTTTGCTATCACAATAGCATATATTAAACAAATATTATAATTAGTTTAATTGGAAAAAATTTTAAGGAAAAAAAAAAAAAAAAGGATTTTTTTTCTTTTTTTTTTTTTTTAAATATTTTTTTGTTTCATTTTTTTTGGGGAGATTTGCATCAAACTTACACACCTGACTGTACGTAAGCCTATCTGTAAGGATGCCAATTTTGGAGAAAATTGGTTGATGTCAACCCCAGCCACAGATTTTAGAACCTTAGACTTTATTCATTTCTGTTTTTTTTTCAATTGACACAAACGTTTACAAAACTGATTCCTTTTTTATTCAATTTACATGAAACTTACACAGTATATGTGGAGGGCATGTCTCTACATTGGGGGGCTTTCATTTTTCTCTAAGTTCATTTATTGATTTTATAATAGCAATAAACATGCCATATTTGCAAAAAAATTTTGGGGAACTTTGAACATTTGTATTAGGAAAACTAAAGATGTTTTGGAAATTCTAAATCCCCAAATCCTTTATTATATGCTAATGTGTCAGAAAAGTGTCACAGAATAATTTTATCTGACACGTGTGTTCTGAAGTGTGGACTTGAAAATGTGTAAAAAACGTTCAAAAAAAAAAAAAAAACTCCCTTTCTATTTACGCTGCAGTACTGAAACTTGGGACAATTTAAGCACTTTTCATATACAACTAGAAAAATAATATTGGTTGACATTGAACAACTTTCATTATAATAACCAGACGGCCCCTTAAATTAAATAACTAAACGCAGTAAATACACTTCAATATGAATACCAAAATGCAATAAACACAACTTTACTTGAATACCAAAATGCAGTAAACACACTTCAACTTGAATACCAAAATGCAATAAACACGCTTCCGAGGGGCATAATTTCCATATACTGTATGCCAAAAATATGCAATAAATGAAAACTAGTTCGATTTCAATCAAACTTTTTCGTCTAGTTGTATATGAAAAGGGTTTCATCTCGTCCGAGTCTCAGCATCGCAGCATAAATAGGAATGGAGAAAAAATTATTTAATTAAGTGTCAACAATTTTCCAAAATGTTAAAAAATTAACATCAAACACAAGTGTCAACTGAAATCATGTCTATGACTCTCAGTTATCACAATAGCATATTATAATAATAAAACAAATAATTAGTTTTATCCAAGAAAAATTTAGTTAAACAAAAAAAGGTGATTTTTTTAACTTTTTTTTTCTTATTTGTTTATCGGACGATTTATATGAAACTTATACACCTGACTGCACATAAACCCATCTGTAACGGTGCCAGTATTGGAGGAAATTGGTTGATATCAACCTGTCCACCTCAGCTACAGATGGCAGCACCTTAGATATTTTTATGTTTCAAATACTAAAATGCAGTAAATAAATTTAAACTTAAATACCAAAATTCGGTAAACCCCACTTCAACTTGAATACCAAAATGCAATAAAGACATTTTTGCTTCTATTCAAAAATGCAGTAAACATACTTCAGTTTGATTATCAAAAGGCAGTAAACCACACTACAACTTCAATACCAAAATGCAATAAACACACTTCAACTTGATTTAAAAAATGCAGTAACACACTTCTACTTGAAAACCAAAATGCAATAAACACCCTTTAACTTGAATGGTAAAATAAAGTAAACACAGTATTACTTAATTTCCAAAATGCAGTAAACAAAAATTCTGCTTTAATAAGAAAATGCAGTAAACATACGTCAACTTGAATTCCAAAGTTCAGTAAACAAATTTCTGCTTCAATACCAAAATACAGTTAACACTCTTCAACGTGAATACCCAAATGAAGTAACATATATCTGCTTCAATACCAATATGCAGTAAACACACTTCAAACTTGAATACTGAGATGCAGTAAATACACTGTAACTACAATTCCAAAATGCAGTAAACTCACTTCAACTTGAATACCAAGATGTAATTAACATACTTCAACTTAAAAAGAAAATGCAACAAACACACTTCTGCTTGAAATCCAAGATGCAGTAAAGACACTTCAGCTTGAATACCAAAATGTAGTAAACACATTACTTCTAGAAATCCAGAATGCAGTAAACACAGTTCTATTTTAATACCAAAACCCAGTAAACATACTTTAACTTGAACACAAAGATCCAGGAAACACACTTAACCTTGAATACTATAATGCAATAAACACACATTAGCTTGAACACCAAACCCTAGTAAACACACATCAACTTGAATACCAAAATAGAGTAAACAAAATTTCTTCTTGAATACCAAGATGCAGCAGACACATTTCAATTAAATAACAAAATGCAGTAAACACACTTCTGCTTGAATACTGAGATGCAGTAAAGACACTTCAACTAGAATACCAAAATGCAGTAAAAACAATATTACTTGATTATCAAAATGCATTAAAAACAATATTACTTGATTATCAAAATGCATTAAAAACAATATTACTTGATTATCAAACAGCAGTAAAAAAAATAAGATTCAATACCAAAATGCAACAAAAACGCTTCAATTTGAATACCGAAATTCAGTAAACACACTTCAACATGAATACCAAAATGCAGAAAACACACTTTAACTTTAAAAGAAAAATGCAGTACAAACAATTCAACTTGAATAACAAAATGCAGTAAACAAACTTGTCCTTGAATGCCAAAACGCAGTAAACACACTTCTGGTTGAAATCCAAGAAGCAGTAAACACACTTCAACTTGGATAAAAAAAAATGCAGTAAAAAGAATAAATCTTGAAACCCAAAATGCAGTAAACACACTTCTTTAGGAATACAAAAGTGTATTAAACATACGTCACATTAAAAACAATGATGAAGTAAACACACTTCAATTTGAACACCAAAATGCAATAAAATCGTTATAACTTGAATACCTAAATGCAGTAAACATATTTTTGCTTCAATACCAAAATTCAATAAAAACACTTTAACTGGAATACCAAAATGCAATAAACACGTGTTATGACCCTTGACCTCTGGGTATGGTTCCTCTGCTTTTGCAGTTGTAAAAAATATATAATAATACGGCCTTGCCTACTAAAAGTGTCTATGGTAAATAATTCAACTGTTTACTCAACAAAGCAATATACTTAAAGTAAGGGTAACAAAGAACATACAAACATATAAATGAAAATACAGGCAGCCAGAAGTATTAATGCACCAAAATGCAATAACACAATATCATTATGTAAGCACTAATCACTAATTTAAACTTTAAATGGATAGATGGGTATGCACATAATGGTCTAACCAGAAAATTAGCTGTTACTAAACAATAAACAAGTACCACAGACTTATCTCACAACATGTCCATGCCAGCCAGCTCCACCCAAGCGACTGGCGTTGCTGGAGCATGCATGGCATGGTGTCTACAAGTTACTAACTAAAACCCACATGAAACCTCTAGATACTCTGCTATCAGAGAGTAATACTTAAGAACATAATTATAACTAAATTATAAAGATATAAAATTTCTGCAGGATACAAAGATTAAATTTCTGCCGGTGTAAGGCAAAAGGCATTTAAGCATTTGCTTAGGCATTTCTTGACAGTTCCCACCATTCGTTCATAAAAACCGCCTTGCTATAGGGCTCGTGGAGGAATGAATTTCCAGTGGCACTCTCCCTGTTTGAGCACAGAGTGTACTTCTGGATGGTTCCATATTTCTCGTAAGCAGGCTTCTCCTGCTACGAAGTTAGATCCATTGTCTGAAATCATTAATTTTGGGCAAGATCTGCGTGCAACAAACCTGCGAAAGGCTTGGAGAAAGGCTTCTGCACTTATGTCAGAAGTTACCTCCAAGTGTACGCCTCGTGTGGTAGCACACGTGAAGAGGCAAATATACGTTTTCACCGGAATTTTATCTGGAGTGCCTGTTAAAATTATAGCTCCCGTGTAGTCAACACCTGTGGTCTCTAAAGGACGAAGATGGACAACTCGCTCCTTAGGTAGGGGTCGAGGTCCTGGATAAGGACACACTCGAGCATCATACCTCCTGCAAACTACACATGATTTAATAAGTGATTTGACAGTTTGGCAACCTTGGGGAAGCCAGAATTTCTGTCTGAGATCAGCGAGAGTGTCTAACACTCCACCATGTAAAGTGCCATATTGATGGTGATGTAAAACTATAAGTTTAGTTATGATGTGGTGACGTGGTAAATGTATAGGATTTTTTGTTTCCATCTCAATCTCTGCATGAAGCAGACGTCCTCCACACCTTAGTATATTATAATTATTTTCATCATACTAAATGCCCAGAGACTTACTTAGCTTATCTGGAAGATGATCATATTCACTCCCATAAGTCTCTTGTTGAGCTCGTTTGATCCAATATATGATAAGACTGGAAAATCTATGTTTGATTCCTATCATGTCGAAAAAGTAAAATACAATTTCGGTTACTCTTAGAAATTTATCTAAATTGGAATAATCATGAGGATTAATAGCTAAGGTTCGAGGGGGTTCTGTATCTTCAACAGGAGTAGTGATATTGGTCACAATGACCTGTGACTTTTGTTGGGGGCACTGACCACTGACTAGCCATTGGGGTCCAGTAAACCACATCTCGGTTTTAACTAATTGTTTTAAAGTTAAACCTCTGGATAAGTAGTCAGCTGGATTGTCCTTGGTGGGGACATGTCTCATTTTGTAACCAGCAGACAGTTCTCGAATTTCTCTGACTGTTGCTGACGTAGGGAGTTTTGTTGTTGTTGTTTTTTACCCACTGTAATACTGGCTAATTGTCTGACCACACTACTACTTCGAGGAGAGGTCGCCGCTCTGCTACCGGAGGGCGCTGACGTTCGGCCCGGGCTGTCAGTGTTGACCTGTAACTGCTGCGTGGTGGTCGTCTTGTTGACGGTGTGGTGCGGCCATTGGCCGGGGCCTGGCGGGTGTCATGGCGTCGACTAGTGGTGGCCGTGTTCGCCGGGTCGACACCGCCCGACTTGATTTCTCGGCCCCCGTTGACTGGCCCTTGGTGGAGGTTGCCCTTATGGACGTCATGCGTGTGGAGTACCAAGATCTCTACGGTGTTGAGAAACTTTCCCCTACCCGGGTGGCGGTGACGTTCTCCTCGGCGCAGGTGTATCAGCTGTTTGTGCGTCGATGGGGTACACGGACGCATGTACTTCCAGGTTCTGCTGTGACGGTGGAGGTCTCCGATCCGTGGGGCCCCCTGACGTATGTGAGCGTTCATGGTGCGCCGGTGCAGTTTCCTGAGGAGGAGCTGTCCGCCGCGTTCCGTCGGTATGGTGAGGTGGTGGGGCAGCGTCATGCCTGTCTGCTTAGTGGGCGCCTGAAGGGGCTCCGTATGGGTGCCCGTACTTTGCGCATGCGGCTCTCTGGGGCTATTCCCTCTCGGGTGGCTGTGTGTGGGTTTTATGTGCGTGTGTTCTACCAGGGGCAGACTCGCTCCTGTTTCCGGTGTGGTGAGGTAGGCCATTTCGCTGCAGCTTGCCGTGCCCCTCGCCCGGAGGACCCATCAGTTTTCCATGCGGATGATTTTCCACTTCTGCCGGAGGCTGGGGCGCCCCCAGTGGGCCCGGGCTCTGTGGGTGTGCCTCTGGAGGCGTCGTCCCCAGCTGTCCCTACCTCTCCGTCTGCTGCTGGGTCCTCTGCTCTGTCTGTTGACTCTGATGCTCTCGCGGCTCCTGCTTCGGGTGCGCCTCTGCTGGTGGCGGCGGAGGTACATCGCGACCCAAGTGTCTCCTTGAAATCCGACGTGTGTGGTGTGGTGCCGGCGGGCGACCCGTGTGCAGTGGCCAGTGTGCTTCCCGAGGCCAGGGGCGGTGTTGTTACCGTGTCTCCTGACGGCCAGCCTAGCGGTGTTCCTGATGCTGGTGCCGTGGCGCAGCCGCCTGCTGTCGCTTGTGCTGTGCCTCCTGTGGTTGCATTGGGCTCTTCTGTTCCTCGACGAAAGCGCGCTCCGAGGGATCGGTCGCACAGCAGGGGCCCCCCTGGGAAGAGGATCGAGGCTTCGGGTGGTGTGCCTTTGGCTGGTGCTCCTCCCTCCGCTTCTCCAGTGGTTCCTCCTCCCCCTTCGGAGGCGGGTTCTGGGGATGAGCGGGGCATTGAGCGTGGTGTCGGGCTCGGGGCGGCGGAGGCAGGGGAAAAACTGTGGATTGTGTCCTCGACGCCTGGGGCGCCCTCTTCGCATGGTGTCTCCCCTGTGATTTTGAAGGCGGTTCCTGGCCGGTCGTCTTCCAGGGTGCGGCAGGGGGTTGAGCCTGGTGGTGTGGATGTGGCTCCCGCTGCGGGTGCGGTTGTGTCCCCTGGGGGACGCGTTGGGTTGGGGGTGTCCTGAGGTTCTCCCGATGGCGCCCTCTGTTGTCTGTGCGTCTTTGCATGTTCGTGGTTTAAATGATCTTGGGGTCCAGTTGGGCCTGTTGGATGGTGTGTGTGTGTGTGTGTGTGGTTGTTTTGTTTCTGTTGTGGTTGCTCCCGTGGGTGTGTTCGTTTGGGTGTGCTTGTGTGTGGGTGTGGTTTTTATGTTTTCCCTGGCTCCTGCGTGGGCCTTTTTGTTTGCCTTGTATGGGTTTTATAGTTTGTGCATTTTTGTTCTTTATGGTATGTATGCTTATATGCTCCTATGTCTTTGGAGCGTGCCTCTTCTGTCTTTTGTGATTTTCTGTGTGGGGGTTGGGGTGCCCGGGTTATGTTTTGTCCCCCCCCCCCCTTTTCATGTACTACTGTTCCTGTGTTATGAGTTTTTTTTGCCATTACTGATTGTTATTTCTCTTTTTATGTGCCATGTACTTTGCCTTGGGCTATTTATGTATTATTTATCTGTTCTTTCTTGATTTGTGTTTTGTGTTCTGCCTTTGTATTATGTCTTTTTAATTATGCATGAGGAAACGGAGTAAGAAACAAGAATTGTGCTCAGTTATTTCTGTTTGACTTTCAATGTTCTGTATTTCCATGTTTTTTGTTTAATGTAGTTTTGTAATTTTGCCTCTTAGGGGTTTCGGAGGCCTGTTGTTCTGTACTTTTATGCACCTGTGTTTGGGTTGTTGGGCTGGGCTTGTATGTGCGTTCTCCTTTTGTATTTCTGTACTTAAGGTTGTGTGGATGTGCCTATGTTTTATGTTATTTCTATTGTGTGCTATTTATGTCATGTTCTGTTTTTTGTGGTACATACTGTCCCCGTTTCTGGGTTCTCTTTTTTTTTTGTGCCTTATGTCATGTGTTTTATTTCTTGGTTTTTGTTGGGTATGTTTAGTGTATCCGTGGTTTACTTCCTTTGTTATATTGTCCTGTGTATGTTCTTAACTTGTTCTTTCGGTGGGTGTCTGTTTTATACATTGTGTATTCTTTTATAAAAATAAAAAAAAAAAAAAAAAAAAAAAAAAAACTTCGACGAGTCGACTGCTAGCAGCCGTGGAGTGAGGACGTTTACCGACCCTCCGTGGCTGTTGGGGTTGTTTGCTGTTTTGGTCGCCAAGTGGTGTGGGCGTCTCTGCCCTCCCAGTTTTGTTGCCTGCCTTGCTGCGTTGACGTGGCGGTTCTGACATGGGGGGCCATCTTCCTCCTGTTATGCGTGTGAACTCCGTGGGCCTTGAGTTCACTTGTAAGGCTGGTTATCCGACCATCGAGATGGTGATGTGTGACATGCTTCATATCCCAGTGGAAGCTGTTTACGGCGTGGAGCTAGTTACGGGCCACCAGGTTGTTATTAAGTTCGTGAGGGAGGAGGAGTACCGGGACTTCCTCCATCGGTATGGGGGGCGTACGTTGTCGTTGCCAGATGATGCCGGCTCTGTGGCGATTTCGGACCGCAGTGGTGCCCTGACTTATGTCAGTGTCCATGGTGCGCCCCTGGAGTTCCCTGATGACCTCCTCCGGCGTTACTTCGGGAGGTTTGGTACTGTTGTCAGCGTGCGGGTGAACACCCTCTCCTCGGGGCGGTATGCTGGGAGGCGAACGAACATTGCAAGGATGGGTGTTCTGGGAGGCGTTCAATGTACGGTTCCAGCGGGCCAGGTTCCTGGGCAAGTATGTGTTCTGATTTCCTGTGTATTTGCTCTATGACATGCTGTGTGCCCTTCTGGCTGTTTGTTTGCCCTGTTATATTATGTGCTTCTGCCTCTCCCTTTGTGCGTTTCTTTGCCGTGTGGCATATTAGTTTCTAGTGCTTGGCGTCACTCGTTTCGCGTTTTGGCTTGGCATTTCGCCTTTCCTGGCTTTGTGTTTCACCCTTCACGGGTACGCCGGGGCGCATCCGATCCCACGATCGTCGTCGCCCCTAACTCAACAACAACAACACTACTACTTCACCAAAGTGAATATCACTGAGTGTTTTGATCAGGCAATGAGCCAGTCTTACACCTACTAATAAGGCAGTTAATTCCATTTGGGTAATGACCTCCTCTTAATCGGAGCTACCCTTGCCTTAGATGTAAGCAAAAATGATTGTTGAGTATTAACTAGATAGGCTACTGAGCCATACGCTTTGCCTGAAGCATCGCAGAACACATGTAAATTTGTGGGTAAATTCAGCCATAAGGAATTGCGAGGAAACTGTAGAATACTAAGTTTGCTCTAATCTGGAATTAGCTGTTGCCATTTTTCTTAGAGTTCCTCCGGCAACAGTTCAACCCACCCCATATTATTTTGCCAGCACTCCTACATGAAGAGTTTGCCTTTTATTAGAATAGGATTCAGTAGGCCTAAAGGGTCAAATAGCTTGCTGACATAGGAAAGTAGTTTTCTCATAGGGGTGAATTGTTGATTTCCACTGTCTTGATATTTAATTCGTCCGTTGACGTATTCTACTCCATGCCTAAGACTTTCAATTTGTGAAGAACCTTATATCAGGAAATTTTTCCTCGATTATCCGATTCAGTTGTTTGTTATTTGAGGCCCACGACTGTAAGGGCATATTGGCTCCTAACAGTTCACAGTTAGCCTCATGGTAAACTTCCCAAGTTTAATTTCATAATTAGTGGTTCCTTGAAAATTTTCGACGTACAGATTGTTGCTAATCTCAGCCTTGTAAGAGCTATTAGATTTCTTGAGATATGTGGACCAATCCACACACTAGAAAATGAAGGGACGACGACGTTTCAGTCCGTCCTGGACTATTCTCAAGTCGATTGTCTTGAGAATGGTCCAGGACGGACCGAAACGTCGTCGTCCCTTCATTTCCTAGTGTGTGGATTGGTCAACATACTTCAGCCACGTTATTGTGACTCATTGCCTGCACTTCTTGAGATGTGTATCCAGAGTAGCCTGGAGTAAGAATGCTGAAGATGTCGCTCCGAACAGTACTGAGGCAAACCTATAAGTAATGACGTCGCTATTGGGATCCTGTGGATCTTTCACCCAGAGAAATTTAGTTAAGTACGATCCGTCTCTTGCAAGCCTACTCTTAAAGAGGCTTTACTGATATCAGCCGTATAGGCGAAAATGCCAGAACGAAATCGTAATAAGACATCTTGTAGTCTTTGAGTTAGACTAGGACCAGTTTGTAGACAATCATTTAATGCCACACTGTCTGCCTTTAATTCGTCATTGCAGTTGAAAATAATCCTAATTGGTGTTGTAACTGAATCTATCATGACAATATAATGTGCCAAGTAATGGCCTGATTTATGGTTGTCTTATTCAACAACTTCTATAAACTTATTAATAAGCTGCTGCTGGATCAAATCATGATACAGTTGTAATTTATCTGGTTACTTCCGTAGCCTAGTTAATTGTGAATTTAATTGGGTTGAGGCCATGAAATAATTTACTGGAAGTTGTGGGTGGTTCAGCTTCTATGGGAGTCTCACCCAGGACTGATTATCTTGAAAAATAACAGTATCAAGATATTGTTGATACATCTATGTGTCATCTGGACTGGGTTGATCAGGGACTATGCCCAAGGTGTCCAAATCCAATAATTTGTATACATGGGGGATTAGACTCATCATCCTTTCGTCTCTAACATGTAGTAGTGACTGCTCTAGGCCTAATCACGCCACTATTGAATTAATTTGTTGATTACTAATAGATTTAGATTTTGGTTGGATCAACACCGGTCCTGTGAGTAGTTTACCCCCTCCCCCCCCCCCCCCAGCTGACAACAACTAGTTTACACCTCGTTGTCTGGTGCATCCGGTAATAAATTTATAGTAGTAGTCAGCTCCAATAAGAATACCTACGTCGTTGAGACAGTCTGCATTTATTTTATGATCCGCTAGCCTAATACCGCTGCGTTTAAGAAATTTGACTGTTTGACCAAGACCTGTAACATGTAAATCAGAGGGGATCTTGTCAACAACTATGGCTTGCATTGGGCTGATGCAGCCTCCTAAACGTACTAAGACTTTAACAACTTGATAGTCACAAGGTCCACTGTTGGTTAGTAATCCAGAAATATTTAAAAATCACTCGTGTAGTAGGCTTCAGTTTCAACTGATCAACTAACTGTTGAAAAATAAAGATTTTCTGCGAACCTTGGTCAAAAAGACCACAAGTGGAAATCCTAGATCCCTTGGTGATTAATTTTAATTGAGCCGTAGGTAATGTTGTTGTGTTACATGACTGTTGCAAGTACACTTATGTCTTGATGCACCTTGCAGTGCTGTACAGATGTAAATTTTGTAGAATTCTTATGAGGATTAGTTGATCTTGATTGATCAATACCACACAAAGAGTAATGGTCTTTACCTTTGTTCACTTGTTGCACATATGTAAGGAGACAGTACAGTTACTAGGGTCATGAGGACCAATGTACTTTGTGCATCGGTGTAATTCTTGCAAACGATGTGTTCGGGAATTACGGTCTGGGTAAGTACTACACTTGTAAGTAAGACGTTCATTATTGCAGAATAAACACTTCTTCATTGTAGGAGAAGTGGTAGGAGTTGCACTCACTACTGAGGATGATGGGTTCACTGTGTATGTACCTACATTTCCAGATTTCCATTTAGGAGGGGATTTGTTGGAATTTGGTTTTACTGCAGTAGTTGCAGTACATTGTGGTTTAAGATGAGGGTTAGCAGAGGAGTGTGAAACAGTTTTTTCATCTTGATTGGCTCTTTGTCTTTCGACTAAGGAGCGTAAACCTTCTGTGATCTCGTTCATGGTCAGAGAGGCTTTATTGTACAAAGTACACAATTTGTCTAAAGTTTCCCTTGGTAATTTACGCCTTACAACTACCTCTGTCTTCAATTCAGCAGTCTGAATTTGACTTTTAAGGCTTAAGGCCTTAAGTTGAGACTCAGTAAAACAGAGACTTACTAAAACAGTAAAAACATTTCTGCTTCAATACCAGAAACACTAAACACACTTCAACTTAAATACCATAATGTTGTAAACAATCTTCTGTTTGGATACCAAGATGAAGTAAACCCACTTCACCTTGATCGTCAAAATGCAACTTCACTTCATTTCACAACTTCACTTCATGCACACTTCATGTTGAATACTATGCTGCAGCAAACACACTTCAACAAGAATAGAAAAATGCCATTAATTCACTTTAAATTGAATACCTAAACCCAGTAAACACACTTCAAATTGAATACCACAATGCAATACAAACACTTTAACTTGAATACCTAAACGCAATAAAGAAATTGCTGTTTTAATACCAAAATGCAATAAACACACTTTAACTTGAATACCAAAATGGAATAAACACTCCTTTACTTGAATACCAAAATGCAATAAATACACTTAAAATTTAATACCAAAAGGCAGGAAACACACTTCTGCCTAAATTTCAAGACGCAGTAAACACTCTTGAACTTGAATTCCTAAGTTACTCAGAATACTCCAGTAAACTCACTTCAACTTGAACATAAAATGAATCAAGGCAAGGAAAACCAGTGCAATTCCGTCCATTGTGTACAAGAGAGCCTCCCATGCCCTTGCCCCACCCATAGCACTACTGTTCAACAAATCTATAGAGTGTCATGTAAATACACTTCACCTTTAATACCAAAATGCAATAAACACACTTTAACTTGAATTCCAAAAGGCAGAAAACGAACATCAACTTGAATAACAAAATTTAGTAAACACACTTCTACTTGATTTAAAAAATGCAGTAACAAAAAATCCTCTTCAATACGAAAATGCTGAAAAAAACACTCCAACTTTAAAACCATAATGCATTAACACATTACTGCTTCAATGCCAATAAGCAGTGAACTCACTTCAATATGAATCCCAAAATGCAGTAAACACTTTGAACTTCAATACCAAAATGTAATTACAACATTTCAACATCGTGAATAAAAATGCAGTAAATGCACTTTTACAATAATTCCAAAATGCAGAAAACATATTTCTGCTCCAACACTTAAATACAGTAAACATTACTTAACTTGAACACCAAAATGCAGTAAACATATTTTTGCAACAATAACAAAATGCAGTAAACATATTTTTGCAACAATAACAAAATGCAGTAAACATATTTTTGCAACAATAACAAAATGCAGTAAACACATTTCTGTTACAATAACAAAATGCAGTAAACACATTTCTGTTACAATAACAAAATGCAGTAAACACATTTCTGCTTCAATACCAAAATGCATTAAAACCACTTCAAATTCAACACTAAAATGCAGTAAACAAACTTCTGCTTCAATACCTAGATGCATTAAACCCACTTCAACTTGACCTCCAAAATGTAATAAACACTCTTCAACTTTCAACTTAAGTTGAAGAGTGCATCCTTCAACTTTCAACTTAAGTTGAAGAGTGTTTATTTTATATTATATGTTTATACTAATGCATTTTGGTATTAAAGCATAAATAAGTGTACTGCATTTTGTTATTGTAACAGAAATGTGTTTACTGCATTTACCAAGATGCAATAAGCACTCTTTAACTTGAATACCAAAATGCAGTAAACACACTTAAACTTGAATGCTGATGAGCAGTAAACAAACTTCAAATTGAATAATAAAATTGCATTAAAACACTTCAAATTGAATAATAAAATTGCATTAAAACACTTCAATTCAAAAACCAAAATGCAGTTATCGCACTTTTACTTGAATACAAAAATGCAGCAAAAACATTCGTATTTCGATTCCAAAATGCAATAAACACACTTCAAATTGAATACCAAAAAGGCAGTAAACACACATTAACTTGGATACTAAGGTGCAATAAACACATTTAAACCCGAATACCAAAATACAGTAAACACCGTTATTTTTGTGTACAAAATTGCCATTAACACCCTTTACCTTGAATACTAAACCTCAGTTAACACACATCAACTTGAATATCAAAATGCAATAAAAACTTTTCAACTTAAATACCAAAATACAGTAAAGACATTTTTGTTTCTATACCAAAATTCAGTTAACACATTTCAACTTGAATACCAAAAAGTAGTAAACACATTTCGAATACCAAAAGGCAGTAAATACTCTTCAACTTGAATACTAAAAGGCGATAAACACACTTTAAATTGAATACCAAAATCCAATACGCACCCTTCAACATAAATATCAAAACGCAGTAAACGTACATCAACATGAATACCAAAATGCAGCAAACACACTTCTACTTGATTTCCAAAATGAAGTATCAAAAAATCCGCTTCGGTAAGCAAATGCAGACAACACACTTCAACTTGAATTCCAAAGTTCAGTATACTCATTTATGCTTCAATGTTAAATTTCATTAAATGCACTTCAACTTTAAAACTAAAATGCAGTAACACATTTCTGCTTCAATACCAATATGCAGAAAACACACTTGAACTGATTACCAAAATGCATTTACCACACTTCGACATGAATACCAAATGCAGTAAACACACTTCAATTTGAATACTGAAATGCAGTAAACACATTTCTTTCTTAATACCAAAACTCAGAAAACATATTTCTGCGTCAACACCTATACGAAGTAAAGACTCTTTTACTTGAACACCACTGAGCAGTAAACCCATTACACACAGAAATCACTATAGCGTGATGCATCAAATCGCAGAAAGTGATTACTGTGTGTAATGAAGTAAGGGCGAAAAGGTAGAACAGCCTATTGGAGAGCTCGTGTGATTGGGGGAATTGCGTGAAACCCATGTTTATGCTGCAGGACCCGCAGTAGGTCAGGATTGTTTCCCGATTGCAATTTTTGTCCATGTCGTAGCTCAGTCGATTAAGACAGCGTCTGGGATCGTCTCGGACATAGATTCGAGCCCTCATCACGGAACTTGTGGATTTGTTCAGCAAACACATTTCTGCTTCAATACCAAAATACACTAAACACACTTCAACTTAAATACCAAAATGCAGTTAATAATCTTCTGCTTGGATACCAAGATAAAGTAATCCCACTTCAACTTGATCGCCAAAATGCAATAAACTCACTTCAACTTAAATACTATGATGCAGTAAACACACTTCAACTTGAATACAAAAATGTCATTAATTCACTTTAAACTGAACACCTAAACCCAGAAAACACACTTCAAATTGAATAACAAAATGCAATAAACACACTTTAACTTGAATACCTAAACGCTCAAAAGACATTTCTGTTTCAATATCAAAATGCACAAAAACACTTCAACTTGAATACAAAAATTCAATAAACATACCCTTACATGAATACTATAATGCAGTAAATACACTAAATTTTTTATACCAAACGGCAGTAAACACACTTATGCCTGTTCACCAAGATGCAGTAAACACACTTGAACTTGAATACATAAATGTAGTAAACACACTTTTGCTAGAATATCAAGATGCAGTAAACACACTTCAACTTGAATAACAAAATGCAATAAACGCGCTTCAACTTGAATACTAAAATACAGTAAACACACTTCTATTTGAATACACAAATGCAGAAAATACATATATGTTTCAGTATCTAAATACAGAAAATACATATATGTTTCAGTATCTAAATGCAGAAAATACATTTCAACTATAACACCAAAATGCAATAAACACATTTTAACTTGAAATCCAAAATTCAGTAAAAACATTTCAGCATGAACAGCAGAATGCAGTAAACACATTTCTGCTTCATATACAAAAATACAGTAAACTCAGTAAACACACTTAAAATTGATTGCCAAAATGCAGTAACACATTTCTGCTTCACTTCCATATGCAGTAAACACATTTCAATATGAATACCAAAATATAGTAAACACACTTGAACTTTAATACCAAAATGCAATTGACACACTTCAGCATGAATACCAAATGCAGTAAACACTTTTTAATTTGAAAACCAAAATGCAATAAAAACACCTCAACAAAAATTTCAAAATGCAGTTAACACACTTTAACTTGAAATCCAAGACGCAGTAAACACACTATAAGCTGAATACCAAAATATAGTACACACACTACTTCTAAAAGACCAGAATGCAGTAAAAATACTTCTTCTGAAATACCAAAATGCAGTAAACACACTTCAACTTGAATGCTAAGATGCAGTAAACACACTTCAACTTGAATGCTAAGATGCAGTAAACACACTTCAACTTGAATGCTAAGATGCAGTAAACACACTTCAACTTGAATACCAAAATGAAGTAAACAGAATAATACCTGATTACCAAAATGTAGTAACAAAAAATCAGCTTCAATATGAAAATGCAACAAGCACACTTAAATTTGAATACCGAAATTTAGTAAAAACACTACAAGATGAATGCCAAAATGAAAAAAACACACATCAACTTGAATACCAAAATGCAATTGAGACAATATCAACACTCTCTATGGAGTGATTTGTGATGATATCAATGCTATCTAGGGATCTTCACTCCAACTCATTAAGATGAAGACAATGCCATCTGTTCGGGAAAGGGTGGCATCTGTAAAAGGCTCGAGCCTCAATTAGGAGGTAAGGTCGATGATGATGACCTCTGGTGAGTGAAGTAACGATATCAATGCCATCTAAATTATGCATATGGTTACATTTCACAGTTTCCTGGTAAAACATTGACATCCTATGTTCTCCTTGTATACTTTCAGTTGGACTAATGATTTTTATGCCCACAGATCAGACGTGGAAAGTCCATTGCGCTGTGGAAGGCAGTTTAGCTCGGGCAGTCCCGAACCCCTGACTTGTTCCTATGACAGGACAAGTGGCCGTCGTCGGTAGTAGACGGTGTGTTAGCTATTGTACTTGAGCAGTGATATTGTGTGGACCGACGTACCCTTTATTTGGCCCATGAAGAGTTACTAGACGACAGTAGTGGCCGTCTGCTGAGAAGTGCTGCTAGTGTCTTGCTAGAGACTTCTGCCAGGGTGTTAGAGACCCCTGGAAGTTATTATTTGTGACCCCTGTCAGCGTGTTTCTGAAGCCCTCTGCCAGTGTTTCTTTAGAGCAAATAAGAGGTATAAGAATTTCATTTGGATAGGGTGTGTGGACTGGCCCATGTTGAGTAAGGTGAACTCGCCAGTGATTACCATTGAGCGTGGACGACGTGTACTTGATGATAGTGGACTCACCGGGATTTGAAGAACACTGCAGATATATTAAGTGTCCTGTGTGAAAGAGACAATGTGTACATAAGTGTAGTTATTCTTTAATAGATAATATATTGGTGAGGGTGTTATAGCATCTTGTATACTCCCCTTTATTGCTTGCGCAATTACTTGCTAGCGCCAATTCTTGACAACTTACCATTGATAACTAGGGGTGGGATCATACAAGAAGAGGCTCAAAGAAAGAACCCGGTTACTGGCTAAAGCAGGCCGTAATAGCAATAAACACACTTCAACTTCAATACCAAAATGCATTTAATACACTTCAACTTTAATACCAAAATGCATTTAACACACTTCAACTTGAATACCAAAATGAATTTAACACACTTCAAATTGAACACCAATATAAAGGGAGCCACACCCATCAGCAGGTGATCATTAAGGGAGCCACACCCATCAGCAGGTGATCATTAAGGGAGCCACACCCATCAGCAGGTGATCATTAAGGGAGCCACACCCATCAGCAGGTGATCATTAAGGGAGCCACACCCATCAGCAGGTGATCATTAAGGGAGCCACACCCATCAGCAGGTGATCATTAAGGGAGCCACACCCATCAGCAGGTGATCATTAAGGGAGCCACACCCATCAGCAGGTGATCATTAAGGGAGCCACACCCATCAGCAGGTGATCATTAAGGGAGCCACACCCATCAGCAGGTGATCATTAAGGGAGCCACACCCATCAGCAGGTGATCATTAAGGGAGCCACACCCATCAGCAGGTGATCATAAAGAGAGCCACACCCATCAGCAGGTGATCATTAAGGGAGCCACACCCATCAGCAGGTGATCATTAAGGGAGCCACACCCATCAGCAGGTGATCATTAAGGGAGCCACACCCATCAGCAGGTGATCATAAAGAGAGCCACTTAACAGCTGGCTTTAATTTGTTGTAGACATATTGGTACTCTGGCCTCACTTTTAATACATGATGACAACTGCGTATTAAGTGCGTTAATATAATTTTAACAAATAATTACAATTATTTGATGTATAAAATTTATTGCTTTTATTTAGAGTTAATAAATAATATTGTAAACATTCTAAATATAATTTACATATTTGTTTTAATTATTGCTTAGATTTATTTGTTATTTGTTATATATATGTTTAGTATTATCAAAATAAACATTAATATTATAACTATTTTTACTATTTATATTTGTATTTAATTTGGAATAGTTTGTAGACTAAACCACACACCAGAAGATGAGATGATGGACTAGTTTATTTTATCATGTGAACGACAACTGGCTTAGTTTTCATATCACAAAGAAATTTATTAAATAATAAAGTTAAAATTTGCACAATTTGTGTTGCTTAAATATATCTAAATTTTTTATAAGTAGTAACGAAGTTTGTTATGGGTCGTGGCTGGGAACGTCAGCTCACTCCAGCTAGTATCGATTTCTCGGAACCAACATAAAAATATATTTGTTGCTGAAAAAGGTTTAAATCATAGTGAGAATACTGGCACTTTTTCACACTTAGTTTCTTTGTACTGTGATAAGAGCAGGTTGTGTCACTCTTAGTAAGAAGTTGGTGCAGTGTTGGGTGGTAATGATGGGCGCCGTCACCGTTGTAAAGGTCCCAAGCCTCCCTACACAATCTTCGCAATTTAATTTGTAAACTTTGTGGTGAGGAAAGGTTTGGGGGCTGCGATGTGAGGCTCGGGGTTGGGCTGTGGGTTGGGACTGGGTGTTGGGCTGTTGGTTGGGGCTGGGGGTTGGGCTGGGGTTTGGGTTGTTGGTTGGGGGTTGGGTTGTTGGTTGGGGCTGGGGGTTGGGCTGTTGGTTGGGGCTGGGGGTTGGGCTGTTGGTTGGGGCTGAGGGTTGGGACTGGGTGTTGGGCTGTTGGTTGGGGATGGGGGGTTGGGGCTGGGGGGTTGGGCTGTTGGTTGGGGTTGGGGCTGAATCTTGGGCTGTTGTTCAGGGCTGGGGGTTGCGGCTAGATGTTGCGACTGGGTGTTGGGCTGTTAGTTGGGACTGGGGGTTGGAATGGTAATTGGGGCTGGAGGGCGAAGGAGTGGAGGTGATGGGCCGTGATGTGGGAAGCTCAGATGTGGGTTAGGGGAGCTTGGAAGAGAGGGTGGGGCTAGGATGTATAAAGGGTGGGGCTAGGATGTATAAAGGGTGGGGCAAGAGCTGAGGATATCTTTCTCTCTCTCTCTCTCTCTCTCTCTCTCTCTCTCTCTCTCTCTCTCTCTCTCTCTCTCTCTCTCTCTCTCTGTCTGCCTCTGTGTCTTTCTATGTTTTTGTTTCTGTCTATATTTCTCACTCTCTCTCTCTATGTTTCTGTTACCATTACATTTTTAAACATTATATAGTAACATTAACAAAGGTTTTCAGAAACGTTTCCACACTCATGTTCAATATTTTCTTTTTTACGAATTCTCAAAAAAATATTCAAAACGTAATAAAAATCGTGATTAAAACGAAGAAATGATATTTTAAAACGTCATTTGTGTCGTGACAATAATAAATGTCATTTACTATTTTCTACCACAGACGTGGTCACACATTTACAATGTTATCCGCCATTTATACATCTTCTGTCCTCCATGAACTGAGATAGAGATCTGTTAAATATATAGTTCAGTAATATATTGAACAATCAACCACAGAAGGTGATTGTACTGCGTTTAAAATGCAATTTTTTTTTAAATGCTAAAATTTTTGCTTTTGTGGTAAATTGTTAGTTGTATCTTCTGAATGGTGTCTGTGGGGATAATGTTCCTATCAATAATATCTTTCAGAACTCTTTCCTCCGTTTTATAAGTAATGGAAAAGAGGTTCCTGTAAAACGAAATGTCCATGTAGCACGAGCTATAGTGAGCCCATAATTGAGTTCGGTTACTTGCGATAACATTGTTACCCATACCCTTTAACCCATATTTGGGTTAAAGTTTTAATTGAAGGTGGGGTTTGCTCCTTTTCCCCTGTTTCTTTTTTCGTTTTTGTTTTAGTGCACTGGTTTTAGTCTTGTTTAAATAACATTATCATGGTCGCGGATGTAGATGCAGAATGTTCACTGGTGTGTCCCATTCTTCAACTTCTTTTCTAATTATTGTAGTCGCTGTGGAATTTGAATCTAATGCAGCTGCTGTCGTTGGATTAATGTTGAGTTTGAAGCGCAAGGCTTCACATTCCACGAAGTAGTGCAATAGTGGCGCCTCTGCATCTGTTCCACAGATATGACACTCTTTAACTATTGGGTTTATTATCTCCCAGCAGCACTTGTAACCAAGTTTGAGTCTCTGTATGACTACTGCAATGTCTCTGGATATCTTTTTGGCAGGCTTGAAAGAGTAGTACCTAGTGGCTTCTTCTTACCATATAGTAGTGGATCTTCCTTCTGCTCCTTTGGCTCTGTGGCTTCTGTGATAGCTGGGAGTATTTTCTTCTAAATTTGCTCATTATTCTGTGAAAAGCTAGGAGGTATTTGAACCTGTAAAACAGGTAATGCAGTGGCAGTTTTTTCTAGTGAGTCTGACTTTTCATTACCATCTATGCCAATGTGACTTGGTATCCAATATATGGTGATTGACAGCCCTACATTGTGTGCTTCTTTTCCTATGTGTAGGATTTTTGTGATGAGGTTTATATTATCACTGTGCTGGCTGTATAACAATGCCTGGAACGAAGATTTAGTGTCGGTATGAATGATGCCATCATGTAAATTATTCTCAATTGTATAATTTATGGCCTCCTTCAGGGCATATAACTCTGTTTGCAATGTTGAGCACCCACTATTCAGGCTTCAGTAAGCTTGGTTATTAGTATAAGCTACTGGTTGTTGTTTAAGATTCAGCATCTAGGAACCAAAAGTTCCAAGTAGCACGGGCTATGGTGAGCCCGTAATACACTTACCTGGTACAGGAGCGGGCTGCAACTTGATATATGAGCTGCTGGTGTGTCACATTTCTTTTAAGGTCACCTTTATTTTATCCTACCTACACCTCACCCACTCACACCCCACCCATCCTACCTACCTACACCTCACCCACTCACACCCCCACTCATCCTACCTACCTACACCTCACCCACTCACACCCCTACCAATCCTGCCTACCCCTCACCCATCCTATTTTCACCTCACCCCAATCCTACCTACACTTCACCCATTCCCCCCATTCTTCCTACACTTCACTCACTCCCGCCCCCACCCATCCTACCTAAACGTCGCCCACTTCCGCCCCCCCACCCATCCAACCTGCACCTCACTCACCCCCACCCCCATTCTTCCTACCTAAACGTCACCCACCCATCTTACCTACATCTAACCCAATCCTGCCCCACCAATCGTATCTACTCATGACAAACCCATCCAACATACACCTCATCAACCCCCGCCCCTACCCACCTATCCTTCACCTCAACCTCTCCCACCCCCATCAATAGTAAAAACACCTCACCCACCCCTACTCCCACCCATCCTACCTACACCCCAACCCATTCCAGCCCGTACCCATCCTATCAAGCCCTCACTCATCCTACCTACACTTAACCCTTTAGTACCCCCACCCATTCTGGGGTATTTTTTTAGTGCACTGGATTTAGTCTTGTTTAAATAACATTATCATGGTCGCGGATGTAGATGCAGAATGTTCACTAGTGTGTGTCCCATTCTGAGGTTATTTAATCTCAGTATATATATACCCTCAGAATGGGGGTATAACTGAGGTTATACCCCCATTCTGGGGGTATAACCTCACCCACCCTGCGCTATCTACACATTACTCACTCACGCCTCACCCATCTAACCCACACCTCAACCTCACCCACCCCCACCCATCCTACCTACACCTCACCCTTTCCTGCCCCAACCCACCCCCACCCATCCTACATACACTTCACCCTTTACCTTTACTTTCATTTTACCACCCCCCATCCATCCTTCCCACACATCACCCACTCCCGCCCCCACCCTTCCAACCCACACCTGAATCTTTACTGCCTCCACAAATACAACCTACTGCTAACCCATCCCACCTCCCATCAATCCTACCAACACCTAACCCACTCTGGTTGGCGAGCCTTGTCCCACCAACCAGGACGTGCTCAGAGGCGAGGTCGCCCCCGCTGCAACCCCACCCCCCCCACCCTCCTCTCTGCCCATGTGACTTTGTTGCAGCCTCAATGGGGCCACTCATCCGTGAGGGTCACATTTTAATGCTTATTAAATTTAATATTATTTCACTATATTCATTCTGTTTTACCGCTGGCTGGAGTGACGTTTGCTCAGGAGAGATACAGCTTCTCAGACCGCTGGCTTATCCAGACATCCCTCATCTTCCCAGTGTAGCCCGGAAGAGCTGCGGCATCACAGACTGCTGGCTTATCCAAACGTCTGCTTGGCGTAGACCGAAATAGCTGTGGTTTCACACATCGCTGGTTTATCCAGACGCACTTGTTTGCCCAGTATAGCCCTGAAGAGCTGCATCTTTCCTGATGCTTCACATCTCCGTGCTTCACAGTCTCCGTGGTGTAGTGATAAGACACTCGCCTGGCGTTCCGCGAGCGCTTTGTCATGGGTTCGTATCCTGGCCGGGGAGGATTTACTGGGCGCAAATCCTTAACTGTAGCCTCTGTTTAACGCAACAGTAAAATGTGTACTTGGTTGTAACAACGATTCTTCGCGGCGGAGATCGTATTCCAGGGACCTGCCCGTGTAGCCTGGAGAGCCGTAGAATTAAACCAGATGTACTCGTCTGCCCAGTGAAGCCCAGAAAAACCGCGGTTTCACAGACCTCTGGTTTATCCAGACGTACTCGTCTGCCCTCTGAAGCCCGGAAAAGCTGCGTCTTTCAAGATGCACAACATCCGCCTGGTGTTCGGAGAGCCACTGGTTTAAACAAGACGTCCTCGTCTGCACGGTGCTTCGATGGCCTCATCTGCTTCGACAGCCGCGATAAACACAGATGATCCCGGTACGACAGTGAAGCCGGACGGCATGGAGGCGCTCGCCAGTGCCAGCCCTCTCATGTCCAGTTCCAACAACACAAGCAGCTAAGACAAATTATTACCCTTCATCTCACTGAAGTTTTATCCAGAATTTATCCTTTCCTCAAATTATCTGCAGTATATTTACTATGCACATTATTAACCACCTATTTAATTGCAGACGTTTTTTTCTGGATCCTATTTTACCTCGTGTATCTGCAGTATTTACACGACCTGCAGTGAATCTGCTGGTCGATTTCCCTCACAGTTAGCTGAGGTATATTATATACATTTTGTTACATCTCATTCCCCCAGTTTCCTGCAATTTCATTTCCCTCTTCTCACTGGAGAAAGTTTCTACATTTCATTATTTCAACTCATTCAGCTCCAGTAATGTTACTCTACATGTTACATATCATGAAGAATTCTTGTTGCCATTTTATTAGCTGCAGCATTGTTATCTGTTTTGTCTAATATTACTTGATTTTTACCGACACTGCAGTATTAATATCCAGCATTTTTAAGGTTACTCCCTTCTCCACAGACGGCAATTTCATTTTACCAGAATTATTAGGACCAGATTACAAGGGCGCTTCTTTCAGTCCTCATAAATTTACTACAGCCTTATTATTGGAACTGTTTCTTGCAAAAAATTTACAATTTATTAGTGAACTTCTTCCATGAAATTGCTTCCAGTTATCATTGATGCTATTAATGCCCTACTTTATGGAAATTTTCTTGATACCTTTTCTTTATTATTCGATTCATCGATGTTATGAATTGTGCGCTACATGTTATCTTAGATACATATTATTTATTTATTCATTATCTTTGTTTTTGGCGATTGGAATTTCTTTTTAAAGTATTGTTATGCAATTTTATACGTTGAATGGTATCTAGCTCTTGTTGCAATCTTATTTACCATGTATTGCTCTTCTAGGGAAACACTAGCCTCCTATGTAAAGGAGTATGCATATGCATATCCTATATGCATATGCAATGTTATTATTTAAACTCTAATCAGTTCTTAAAAAAAATCTGATAAATTACTTCTCATGGTATTAACGCTTCTCTTTCCTGCACTCCTTCTAGTCACTTAGTAAAGGCTTAGCTCTGAATCTATTATCCTCTTTTTTATTATCTGCAGTATCACTCCCCCCACCTGTGAATGTGCCTTCAGGGGGCATTAGGTTCCAATTTGTCCAAATATGCAATAAATGAAAACTCGTTCGATTTCAATCAAACTTTTTTGACAAGTTGTATATGAAAAGTGTTTCATCTGGTCCAAGTTTCAGCATCGTAGCATAAATAGGAAGAGAGAAAAAAATATTGAAGTATCTTGAGGTTATCTTGAGATGATTTCGGGGCTTTAGTGTCCTCGCGGCCCGGTCCTCGACCAGGCCTCCACCCCTAGGAAGCAGCAGGTGACAGCTGACTAACACCTAGGTACCTATTTTTACTGCTAGGTAACAGGGGCATAGGGTGAAAGAAGCTCTGCCCATTGTTTCGCGCCGGCGCCCGGGATCGAACCCGGGACCACAGGATCACAAGTCCAGCGTGCTGTCCGCTCGGCCGACCGGCTCCCAAAAGGTGTCAAAATTATTCCAAAATGGTCAAAAACCATTATCAAACAAAAGTGTCAACTGAAATCATAGCTATGATTTCAGAGATTTCATCTCTTTGCTATCACAATAGCATATATTAAACAAATATTATAATTAGTTTAATTGGAAAAATATTTAAGGTAAAAAAATGGATTTTTTTTTTCAACAAAATTTTGTTTTTGTTTTTTTATCGGACGATTTGCATGAAACTTATACACCTGACTGCACGTAAGCCTATCTATAAGGGTGCCAATTTTGGAGAAAACTGGTTGATGTCAATCTCAGCCACAGATTTTAGAACCTTAGACTTTATTATTTGCTTGCTTTTTTGTCAATTAACATAAACGTTCAAATAACTTTTTCATTTTTTATTCAATTTACATGAAACTTACACAGGATATGCAGAGTGCATGTCTCTAAACGTTGTTGATAGCTTTTTTATCTAAGTCCATTTATTGATTTTATAATAGCAATAAACTTGACATATTTGCATAATTTTTGGGTGGAACTTTGAAAATTTGTATTAGGAAAACTAAAGATGTTTTGGATATTATCTATCAACATATAATTATATCTGAAACGTGTGTTTATTTATTCAGACTTGAAAATGTTTAAAAGTAGTTGGAAAAAAAAACAAAAAAAACTATCCCTTTCTATTTACGCTGCAGTACTGAAACTTGGGACAATTGCAGCCCTTTTCATATTCAACTAGTCAAAAAAAATGGGTTGACATTGAACAACTTTTCCAAAACCAACCTAAACCCCCCTTCAGTAACTGCAGTTTATGTTGAATGGAAATTCCGCTCATTCGACTGCAGTACTATTAGTAATTATATTATATCTCATTCAACTGCTATGTTGGAATTCCACATTTTTAGTTACTCATCGGTGATAGGCGGTAGTTTACCATGCATATATATTTTACCTTCCTTTTTTTTGCAGTATTATTATTCACCTTCATTGTTCCCTTTCCACCTATCCGCAGAAGTGGTTCTGCCCCTTGTAACCTAACTTACCCTGTGGCTTATGCTAGATTTTCTTGTTACCCCATTATTGTGGAAAACATCACTCATATTAATATTATTATTATCTAAGGAATGTATTATTCCATATCATATATGTGTGTGTGTGTATATATATATATATATATATATATATATATATATATATATGCGGAAAATCCACAGAGAAATATGAAATGAGGTGAACGTTTCGGCTTTGTTAAAGCCTTTGTCAACACCAGACTGACGAACTTTAAAGCCGAACGTTTCGGCTTTAACAAAGCCGAAACGTTCACCTCATTTCATATTTCTCTGTGGATTTTCCGCATAAAATGATCAGTGTTTTGTGATCGTCAATTGCATATATATATATATATATATATATATATATATATATATATATATATATATATATATATATATATATATATATATATATATATATATATATATATATATATATATATATATATTAGTATATTTTGGTAGCAGTCTTTCCTGTAGACATATATTATTAAATATGACCGAAAAAGTAAGATTAATAATTCTAACACGAATTTTCTCAATCTTTCGTACATTACGCTTCACTGTTGGAGGTAAATTAAAAATCAATTCTCCAAAATTCATTTTTATTTCTAGTCTGACGCGACACGGGCGCGTTTCGTAAAACTTATTACATTTTCAAAGACTTTAGTTCACAAATACACAACTAAATAGAACTTACGTATCTCCGATTTTATATCTACATTTGAGTGAGGTGGAAGGGGTGATGTGGCATTAACACAAGACAGAACAAAATGTGGTATTAATAGGGTATTAATTTCATCAACACAAGACAGAACAAGGGTATTAATAGGGTATTAATTTCATCAACACAAGACAGAACACGAAACAATGGATATTGAATAGAAGTGTTTGTAGAAAGCCTATTGGTCCATATTTCTTGATGCTTCTATATTGGAGCGGAGTCTTGAGGTGGGTAGAATATAGTTGTGCAATAATTGGCTGTTGATTGCTGGTGTTGACTTCTTGATGTGTAGTGCCTCGCAAACGTCAAGCCGCCTGCTATCGCTGTATCTATCGATGATTTCTGTGTTGTTTACTAGGATTTCTCTGGCGATGGTTTGGTTGTGGGAAGAGATTATATGTTCCTTAATGGAGCCCTGTTGCTTATGCATCGTTAAACGCCTAGAAAGAGATGTTGTTGTCTTGCCTATATACTGGGTTTTTTGGAGCTTACAGTCCCCAAGTGGGCATTTGAAGGCATAGACGACGTTAGTCTCTTTTAAAGCGTTCTGTTTTGTGTCTGGAGAGTTTCTCATGAGTAGGCTGGCCGTTTTTCTGGTTTTATAGTAAATCGTCAGTTGTATCCTCTGATTTTTGTCTGTAGGGATAACGTTTCTATTAACAATATCTTTCAGGACCCTTTCCTCCGTTTTATGAGCTGTGGAAAAGAAGTTCCTGTAAAATAGTCTAATAGGGGGTATAGGTGTTGTGTTAGTTGTCTCTTCAGAGGTTGCATGGCTTTTCACTTTCCTTCTTATGATGTCTTCGACGAAACCATTGGAGAAGCCGTTATTGACTAGGACCTGCCTTACCCTACAGAGTTCTTCGTCGACTTGCTTCCATTCTGAGCTGTGGCTGAGAGCACGGTCGACATATGCGTTAACAACACTCCTCTTGTACCTGTCTGGGCAGTCGCTGTTGGCATTTAGGCACATTCCTATGTTTGTTTCCTTAGTGTAGACTGCAGTGTGGAAACCTCCGCCCTTTTCCATGACTGTTACATCTAGAAAGGGCAGCTTCCCATCCTTTTCCATCTCGTAAGTGAAACACAGCACGGAACTCTGCTCAAATGCCTCCTTCAGCTCCTGCAGATGTCTGACATCAGGTACCTGTGTAAAAATGTCGTCAACATACCTGCAGTATATGGCCGGTTTCAAGTTCATGTCGACTAAGACTTTTTGCTCGATGGTACCCATGTAGAAGTTTGCAAACAGAACACCTAGGGGAGAACCCATGGCGACCCCATCTACTTGCTTATACATGTGCCCATCCGGGCTCAAGAAGGGTGCCTCTTTAGTACAAGCTTGGAGTAGTTTCCTCAGAATATTTTCTGGTATGTCAAGAGGAGTACAGGCTGGATCACGATACACTCTGTCGGCTATCATTCCGATTGTCTCGTCCACAGGTACGTTGGTAAACAGCGATTCTACGTCCAACGAGGCTCTTATCCCTGTGGCCCGTGTGCCCCGCAGTAAGTCAACAAATTCCTTTGGAGACTTCAGGCTGAAGGCGCAAGGTACATAAGGAGTCAGCAGGCCGTTGAGTCGCTTCGCCAGTCTGTACGTGGGTGTGGGTATCTGGCTAATGATTGGCCGAAGTGGGTTTCCAGGCTTGTTAACAACGGCTACTCCAATGGTTCGTGGAAGACATCATAAGAAGGAAAGTGAAAAGCCATGCAACCTCTGAAGAGACAGCTAACACAACACCTATACCCCCTATTAGACTATTTTACAGGAACTTCTTTTCCACAGCTCATAAAACGGAGGAAAGGGTCCTGAAAGATATTGTTAATAGAAACGTTATCCCTACAGACAAAAATCAGAGGATACAACTGACGATTTACTATAAAACCAGAAAAACGGCCAGCCTACTCATGAGAAACTCTCCAGACACAAAACAGAACGCTTTAAAAGAGACTAACGTCGTCTATGCCTTCAAATGCCCACTTGGGGACTGTAAGCTCCAAAAAACCCAGTATATAGGCAAGACAACAACATCTCTTTCTAGGCGTTTAACGATGCATAAGCAACAGGGCTCCATTAAGGAACATATAATCTCTTCCCACAACCAAACCATCGCCAGAGAAATCCTAGTAAACAACACAGAAATCATCGATAGATACAGCGATAGCAGGCGGCTTGACGTTTGCGAGGCACTACACATCAAGAAGTCAACACCAGCAATCAACAGCCAATTATTGCACAACTATATTCTACCCACCTCAAGACTCCGCTCCAAAATAGAAGCATCAAAAAATATGGACCAATAGGCTTTCTACAAACACTTCTATTCAATACCCATTGTTTCGTGTTCTGTCTTGTGTTGATGAAATTAGTACCCTATTAATGCCACCTCTTTTTCTGTCTTGTGTTGATGAAATTAATACCCTATTAATGCCACCTCTTGTTCTGTCTTGTGTTGATAAAATTAATTCCCTATTAATGCCACCTCACCCCATCCACCTCACTCAAATGTAGATATAAAATCGGAGATGCGTAAGTTCTATTCAGTTGTGTACTTGTAAACTAAAGTCTTTGAAAATGTAATAAGTTTTACGAAACGCGCTCGTGTCGCGTCAGACTAGAAATAAAAATGAATTTTGGAGAATTGATTTTTGATTTACCTCCAACAGTGAAAAGAAATGTACGAAAGATTGAGAAAATTCGTGTTAGAATTATTAATCTTACTTTTTCGGTCATATTTAATAATATATGTCTACAGGAAAGACTGCTACCAAAATATACTAATATATATATATATATATATATATATATATATATATATATATATATATATATATATATATATATATATATATATATATATATATATATATATATATATATAATATATATATATATAATATATATATAGTTTAAACAGCTTCGATGTTATACCTGCATTTGGGTGAGGTGATATGCTACATCTCACCATATACACCGGCCATATACATACAACAGTTTCGGATGAGGTGAAAACAAACTTTCAACACAAGACAGAACACGAAACAATGGGTATAATATTTTGTAAGTTAAAGGGAAGAATGGAAGTAACTGCAAAGGGCCTATTGGCCCATATTTCTTGATGCTTCTATATTGGTGTGGAGTCTTGAAGTGGTTAGAATATAGTTGTGCATTAATTGGCTGTTGATTGCTGGTGTTTACTTCTTGATGTGTAGTGCCTCGCAGACGTCGAGCCGCCTGCTATCGCTGTATCTATCGATAATTTCTGTGTTTTTGCTAAGATTTCTCTGGTGATGGTTTGGTTGTGGGAAGAGGCTATATGTTCCTTAATGGAGCCCTGTTGCTTATGCATCGTTAATCGCCTGGAAAGAGATGTTGTTGTCTTGCCTATATACTGAATTCTTTGTGGCTTACAGTCCCCAAGTGGGCATTTGAAGGCATAGACGACATTGGTCTCTTTTAAAGCGTTCTGCTTTGTGTCTGGAGAGTTTCTCATGAGTAGGTTGGCCGTTTTCTTGGTTTTATAGTAGATCGTCAATTGTATCTTCTGATTTTTGTCTGTAGGGATAACGTTTCTTTTAACAATATCTTTCAGGACCCTTTCCTCCGTTTTATGAGCTATAGAAAAGAAGTTCCTGTAAAATTGTCTAATAGACACATAAGCCTGGAAACCCACTTCGGCCAATCATCAGCCAGATACCCACACCCGCGTACAGACTGGCGAAGGGACTCAACGGCTTGCTGACTCCTTATGTCCCTTGCACCTTCAGCCTGAAGTCTCCAAAGGAATTTGTTGACTTACTGCGGGGAACAAGGGCCACAGGGATAAGAGCCTCGTTGGACGTATAATCACTTTTTACCAATGTACCTGTGGATGAAACAATCGGGATGATAGCGGACAGAGTGTATCGTGATCCGGCCTGTACTCCTCTTGACAGTGTAAAACATACCAGAAAACATTCTAAGGAAATTACTCCAAGCTTGTACTAAAGAGGCACCCTTCTTGAGCCCGGATGGGCACATGTATAAGCAAGTAGATTGGGTCGCCATGGGGTCTCCCCTAGGTGTCCTGTTTGCGAACTTCTACATGGGTACCATCGAACAAAAGGTCTTAGTCGACATGAACTTGAAACTGGCCATATACTGCAGGTATGTTGACGACATTTTTACACAAGTACCTGATGTCAGACATCTGCAGGAGCTGAAAGAGGCATTTAAGCAGAATTCTGAGTTGCGTTTCACTTACGAGATGGAGAAGGATGGGAAGCTGCCCTTTCTAGATGTAACAGTCATGGAAAGGAGGGGAGGTTTTCACACTGCAGTCTACACTAAGGAAACAAACATAGGAATGTGTCTCAATGCCAACAGTGACTGCCCAGACAGGTACAAGAGGAGTGTCATTAATGCTTATGTCGACCGTGCTCTCAGCCACAGCTCAGGATGGAAGCAAGTCGATGAAGAACTCTGTAAGGAAAGGCAGGTCCTAGTCAACAGCGGCCTCCTTCAGCTCCTGCAGATGTCTGACATCAGGTACCTGTGTAAAAATGTTGTCAAAATACCTGCAGTAACTTGGTTTCAAGTTCATGTCGACTAAGACCTTTTGTTCGATGGTACCCATGTAGAAGTTCGCAAACAGGACACCTAGGAGAGAACCCACGCCAACCCCATCTACTTGCTTATACAATGGATATAAATTGGATAAGTTTAGATTTAGGAAAGACTTGGGTAAATACTGGTTCAGTAACAGGGTTGTTGATTTGTGGAACCAATTGCCGCGTAACATTGTGGAGGTGGGGTCCCTCGATTGTTTCAAGCACGGGTTGGACAAGTATATGAGTGGGATTGGGTGGTTATAGAATAGGAGCTGCCTCGTATGGGCCAATAGGCCTTCTGCAGTTACCTTTGTTCTTATGTTCTTATGTTCTTACGTTCATGTGCCCATCCGGGCTCAAGAAGGGTGCCTCTTTAGTACAAGCTTGGAGTAGTTTCCTTAGAATGTTTTCTGGTATGTTGTTACGACCCTGGATTCTTCAGTGAAAACAAGAGGTCAAAATTTAACTAAATAAGCTACATTAGAGTAGTAAATCGCAACTCGATGTGTCTTTGTTTGTATCTTCTCTGCCAGATGTAAGACTATTCTTGTTTCTCAAAGAGCATTTAAAGACTGAGCTGGGGGTTGATTATTAAATAATAACATAGGCACCAACTATGTTTACTAATACTCTAATCATTTGTAAAGTAAACCTGAGTAAACTTGGTATAGGGCTGCAGTACGATTAGTTGAGCAGTCTGCCGGCAGCAGCCAGCTGGGGGGAAGGAGAGAGAGACTCCATCTTGGCTGGTTGCTGGCTGTGGTGAAAGGAACGTCCTATCCTTCCTCTTCGTTTCCTTATTTCTGTGTCTTGCTCAAAATAAGTACCAACTGAGTTATTATGCAATATCTGGCATACCCATGTTCTATGTGTAGAGTAGTATATTTTGTGTGTAGTAGGTGTTTTTAGGGTTTATATTACAAGTTATTCTAAAGGGGGTCCCATTGGAACCACGTGGTCCCCTACCCTAAGCTGACTCTAACTTCAAGTTATACAATAGTAGAGCTTTACCCAAGCTTGTGTTCAGTGTAAAACCTTGTATCCTGCCTATGTGGACCAAGGTTTTTAACGTAAGGTAGTGTGGTAAAGTATTATTATTATTGTTATTGGTGCGAATGAATATAGTGGGGCTGTTAAGGGGTTAATAAATAAGTACATGAGTTATAAGAGTATCGTTCTTCCTGTGTAGGAGATCTTGATCATTCCCTAGACTGACCTTGTTGTGTGGCCAAGTAGTCAGCACTACTTCTAGTTTCCATCGGGGCCGGGCCTTACTGATCTCCCCAAATAGATACATCTTTATTCTAACTGACCTTACCCCTGAATAGCACTAGTCCCCCATAGCAAGCCCACCATTTATATTATAACAAGTGGTTGGCCAGTCCGGGAGGAACTTTATAATCGTAAAAAATTAGATTCTTGAGTGCCAAAACTAAAATTTTTTGTTTTCCGCAGAACGGTTGTGTGCTAGCCTAGGGTCCAGCTCATCTAGCAAAGGACATTCTTGCACTGACTGGACACCCAGCTGAATCCCTTCACGATTAAGGTTAGTGTGGCCTTGTGTTAGGGGCCGTGCAATTTTTTTTTTTTTCCAATTTTTATTTTTTAATTTTTTCTTTGGCTGGGAGCTAAAATTATTAGCAATGTCATCTGAAATGCAGAGACTGGCAAGGGAGCCTTCAGTGGTAGAGATAAAGAAACTTACCAAGTCTAATTTAGTATTGTTAGGCAAGGAATTTGACCTAGAATTAAATGACGCAGATAAAAAGTGGACTTTGGTGAATGAAATATTACAACATTGTATTGATCAAGAACTATTGGCAAGTGATACACCTTTATGCCAGCCTAGCCAAGCAGAAAGTGCAGCTCATAGGGATAGCGAATTAGCTCTAGAGTTAGCAAAAATAAAATTTGAGAAGCAAAGACTCAAAACCGAGGAGGCTAGAATTAGAGCGAATGCCACTGGACCTCCACCTGCCGGGGATTCAAACCCCAGGCATTATGAGAAAAAGCATAATTTGCCTGAATTTTCCGAGTTTTTCAATCATTTTCAGAGATTGGCCATGTCCATGACCTGGCCAAAGGAAGAGTGGGTGAAAATCCTACAGGGAAGACTTAGGGGTAAGGCCCAAGATATTTTTATAAATATGCCTGATGAAGAGTGTTTTGAATATGATAAAGTCAGGGAACAAATTTTGCGGGCATATGAAATTACTCCTGAAGCTCACCTCCAAGCTTATCGCAACCTTAGGCCTACCTACAACCAACCGCTCACTGAATTTGCTAATGATCAAATTAGATTATTTGATAAATGGATTCGCTCGGCTAAAGCCGAAACATACGTGGCACTCAAGAATAGTATGTTAATAGAACAGTTTATAGATAGTATGCCAGACATTGTAGCTCAGTATATAAGGGGAAGGGTAGAGGTAAATTCTAAAATAGGGGATTTGGCCAAGTTGACAGAAAACTACCAATTGACGGGCAAAAGGCCCAATAAAAATAATTATACACTACAGAGTAACAAAATTATACCCACAGCCAGTCCAGACCAGCTCTTTCTAACCCTTTAACTAATGCACCTTCTGTTTCAGACATAACTAACCCTGTTAAAGTGTCTAGCCCCACGGTACCTAAGGGTGAACCGAAGGGTAATTCTGTTAGTAATGTCTTTTCTCCCCGACATTTTTGTGGTCACTGTAAACGTCCAAACCACACTATTAGCCGTTGTTGGCAACTGTACCCGGAAAAAAGACCCAATGCTCTAGTTGTGACACAGGGCTTGAGGCCTTCGGAAGGGTTAGGGAGTAAGACCTCTAACCCACAGTGGTTGGACTTGCTTACCCCGTTCTTATCGAAAGGGAGACTACTTTTGTCTGAGGGTTCTTCCTGGAAGGACGTGGTGATCTTGGCATGATGACACCGGTGCCATCCAGACTTTAATTTTAGAGAGTGCGTTGCAAGATGCCAACACTCTCGACACTGGAGAGGTGGTACTGGTCGAGGGTGTCACTAGTGATACTCGAGCAGTACCCCTCCATAAAGTTACCCTGGAATCTGATTTCCACAAGGGTGTTTGTACAGTTGGAGTCACTTCATACCTACCTTTCCCTAATGTTCATGTAATAGTTGGTAATGATTTAGCAGGGGATAAGGTAGGGGACTCCAGTCTGCCAATTATGTTGCCTACCCCTAAGGTTTACCTGGATCCACCCGCCGCAGAGGATAATGTTGTGTACCCTGCGTGCGTTGTGACTAGGTCTATGGGACTTAAATGTAAGGGCAGCCCTGTGCTTGCCAAGGTGGTAAATCCCGAGGACACAAGGAACTTTCCGAGTGGTGAAAACCAAGTGGACCTCGCGGACACATTCATGGCTCGACTCGATGACGTGGACATCTTCGTGGCCGAGGACATTGTGGAGCGCCTGCCACCGCCATCTACCGAGAGTAGTGGGGAGGTGGAGGAGAACACTGTTGAGCCTCGGCCAATAGCATCTGACCAAGGCCTAGATGCCGCCTTGAGTGAGTTACAGAAAGCTGACCCCACTCTTGCAGATTGTCATGAGACAGCCGTCTCTATGGAGGAAATTGTAGACGCAGCAACTGGGTACTACTACAATGATCGGATTTTGATGAGAAAATGGAGACCACAGAGTGCTCCCTTGTCAAATGAGTGGGAGGTAGTCCACCAGGTTATGTTGTCGACCTGCTATAGAGAAAGAGTTTTGGCAGCTGCTCATGATGATCCAATGGGGGGACATCAAGGTATTAATATTACGTATCACAAAATTTTAAAGTATTTTTTCTGGCCCAAGCTGAAAAGCGACGTGGCAAAATTTTGTAATGCGTGTATTGTTTGTCAACTGGTTGGGAAACCAAACCAGACTGCACCTACAGCTCCTCTAAGGCCTATTGTCGTGCCAGAGGAACCATTTTCTCATGTGGTAATGGACTGTGTTGGACCATTACCTAGAACTAAGTCTGGTAATATTTACCTAATCACGATGATGTGTATCACTACCCGTTACACCAAGGCTTTTGCTGTAACGAACATCCGAGCAAAAACTGTTGTTGCTCGTATGTTGCAATTTTTTTCCACTTTTGGACTACCTCGGGTCGTGCAAACTGACAATGGTACTAACTTTAAGTCTGATATTTTTGAGCAATTTTGTAAGGAACATGGAATAACTCATAAGGTTTCCAGCCCATACCATCCACAGAGTCAGGGGGGTAATTGAACGTTCCCATCTAACTCTGAAGCAGATGTTGAAGACATCGTGCGAGAGTTCCCACACCTTCTGGGATGAGAATTTACCATATGTTTTGTTTGCGGCTAGAGAGGGATTACAAAGTTCACTGGGTTGTTCTCCTTTTGAGTTAGTCTTTGGCCATAAAGTTCGTGGACCCTTGCAAATGTTACAGAACAATCTGTTAGGGAACGTAACGTTAACCGAAGGTTCGGCTTTCTTTGCGCAACACCACCAGAGACTCAAGGACTGCAAGGTGGCGGCACTAAAATATCTTGGGAAGGCCCAAGAAAAGATGAAAGAACGTAACGATGCTAAATCTAAGTTGCGGGTATTTCAGCCTGGCGACCCTGTCCTGGTATTAAAGCCTCGACTAGGGAATACTATGTCCCACAAGTACGAAGGCCCCTACATTGTGACAGAAAAGACTGGGGACCTCACGTACAAAGTGAGGCACTCTGACAAACGTAACCAGGTAATGCTCGTACATGTAAATCGGCTGAAGAAGTTCCAGGGCCCCAGGCCCATTGCACTAACCAGTGTTTCCATTTCCAGTGAGGGAGGGGATGATTGTTCTGGGGACCCAACTAATCTCATTCTCAATAATTCTAGTTCTGTGAATGCTGTGGAGGAGGGACTGTCCCATTTGCAGATGGCCCAACGTGAAGAGGTGCTGTCGTTGGTTGATGAATTCTCCAGTCTGTTCGGGGAGGTCCCGACCCAGACTGATGCCATTTGCCATGATGTCGAGTTGACGGACTACACTCCCATTCGCCTTCAACCCTATCGGATGAGTCCAGAAAAGAAGGCCATCGTACGGAAGAAGGTCGACTTCTTGCTCCAGCACGGCCTCATCCGGCCGAGCCAGGGCTCTTGGTGCTCGCCCTGCCTTTTGGTCCCCAAACCAGACGGCTCCTGGCGATTATGCACTAACTATCGGCAGCTCAGCAAGGTGACCATTGTGGATGCCTATCCGCTGCCCCCCCCTCGAGGACTGCATCGACGAGCTGGGAAATGCCAAGTACGTCTCGAGATTCGACCTCTCGAGGGGGTATTATCAAATCCCACTCACTGAACGTGCTAAACAACTAACTGCATTCGTGACACCCGATGGTGTTTTTGAGTATCAAGTGTTACCGTTCGGCTTGCGTAATGCCCCTGCCACGTTCCAGAGGCTAATGAACTCTTTGCTTGCTAAGGTGCTAAATTGTCGGGCGTATTTAGATGATATCATGCTCTTTGACAGTAATTGGGCTGACCATAGCTAGGTTACGCCAGTTGTTCGCAATCTTGAAAAAGGCAAATCTTACCTTAAATGCAAAGTGTCATTTTGGCCAAGGCACAGTGACATGCCTCAGTGCCACTGAGGCACAGTGGTTATGAAGTGGGCCAAGGAAAAGTGTTACCTCGGCAAGATAAAATCGGTGCCATTCTGGAGTATCCAGTGCTAAAGTCTAAAAAGGACGTTCAAAGATTTATCGGTATGTGTGCGTACTATCGATGCTTTTGTCAGAACTTTTCCAGTGTCCGATACTAGATGTGTTTTTTTATCTTGATTTTGCATAGGAGAAAAAATATTTCGGATTTCTCTCTATTTCACTGATGGCCTTTTGCTCTCTTTGCCTCTCCTGGGTTTTGTATGATTCTTGTAGCTTCCGTTCAATTGTTTCTATTTCTCTACCTAACCTTGTTTGCCGTTCTTGAGATAGGGTGTGACTCTCAAGTTGTTCCGCGATTCATTTTCTTCGCCTATATAGGTAACGACGTTCCTGTTCCAATCTGCATCTCTTCCTCTTTTTTCTTATATGTATGGTATGCGGTTTGAACATATTTCTAGTGCTACTGAGCTTATTTTTTCCAGGCACTGGTTCAGGTTTTCATTTTCTAGCTGTTCTTCCCAGTTTATGTGAAGTCCTGGTTTATTTGCTCCCAGTTTATCTGTTTATTATTGAAGTTGAATTTGCTGAAATCTCCTCCACCGGGAATCTGAACTGGTTTTGAAGGTCTACTCCCTATGGTTGTCATAACTTCAATTAAGTTGTGATCTGAGTAACAGGTATTTGTAATCATTATGTTCCTGATCAATTCATCATTATTAGTGAAAATGAGGTCCAGCGTGTTCTTCTTCCTAGTTGGTTCTACTATTTGCTGGTATAAGGCAAACCTGTCGCACATCCGTAGCAGGTCATTTGCATGTGCCTGTTCATTTAGGCTACTTCCTGGTATTCTTTCTGATATTACTGTATTAGCCAGGTGCTTCCATTTCAGGTGCCGTAGGTTGAAGTCCCCAAGCAGGATGATGTTCGGAGCTGGATTTGTGAGGTTTTCCAATCAATGTTCTATTTTCATTAGTTGGTCTTTAAACTGCTGAGGGTTTGCCTCCGGTGACTTATATACAAGGACAATAACTACATTTAAAATCTCTATTTTGATTATCAGCACTTCCACCATATCATTTGAGGTGTTTAGCAGCTCAGTACAGATGAGTGTGTCTTTGATGTAGAGGCTGACCCCACCCTGAAGCCGGTGTTTCCTATCACATCTGAAAAGATTGTACTCTGAGATCCATATTTCACCATCATGGTAGTCCTTTGTGTGGGTTTCTGTTAGGGCTGCAAACACTGCATTTGCCTCATGAAGGAGACCATCTATAAAGTGAACTTTGTTGAATTTGCGTGTACATATACATATACCCTGGATGTTGGCAAATATAAATGATGTTATCGTGTTAGTGGTAGTGCTGGAAGCCTTACTTGGTGTTAATATCTGAGGCTCTGGTAAGGAGGCCACTGTGTTTGCGTCCAGGGTGTGTCGTTTTGGAAGTGATTCGTCCAGTTTTGGTAGTAAGACGGGTGTTGTCTGGTGTAGTACCTGTGTGCTTGTTGATAATTTGAATTCCAGTCTTGTGGGTATCTCCGTTCCCCTCTGTAATCCTGTAGTGGTTCCATCTGACTGTTCCTCTCTTATATTTACTACTCTGTTTCTGCCTTCCTCTAAAAAATTTCCAGTAGTGTCATATTGATCTTCCCGTCTATAACGCTCTGTACCTCTCACGTGGAATTCCGGACACTGAAGATTGTAGCATTTTTTGTCCCTAATTGAAAATTGACATAATTTAGGGTGGAAGTATCTACACCCTGTTCCAAAACGGCATGTACCCCTCGCCAACATGTTCCTGCATTTTCCAGGATGCAGAAAATGACATTTTGCTCCTAATTTTCCATATTTGCATATTCCTTTAGCGTAGAATTTGCAAATGTGTTCTGGTTTTGCGTTTTTCAAGGTATTTATATCTGTGACTGTCTTGTCTACCTCTTTATTGGAGCCATCTCCGTTTTTCGTCCCAATTCCTTCATCTATGCACTCTGTTTCACTGTTGCCTTCATCGTTTATATTATCTGGCTCTGCAATATTGCTGTTATTTTGTACCACAATAGTCTCCTCCACACTACTGCTGCGGTTCTCTAAACTATCTATTCCTGAGTTTTGGAATAGATACAACGTCATACAATGTTGTCTTTTCCCAGTCCGCATATATCACTGGTAGCTTGTCTGTGAATGATAATCTCTGTGACTCGGGAATGTTTTTCATCAGTTTAGTTATGTTCTCTAACATTAATCTGTCATCTTTGCAAACCCAGTAAATTCCTTGCCTTTTTGTGCATCCTGGAGCTAATTCTGAACAGCCCAGGTGAAATCTTATGTTACAGATGCAGCACTGGACGCCTGCATTACGTTTTCCCAGTACTCCACTCCCGAACACTCGCCACACCTCTCCATTGTCTGATGTATTGTATTGTATTTGAGGTTCACTGTATGGATCACTTATTGATGTCAGTCCTTTTAACTCTTTATAGAATTATATGTATATATTTATATATTTAATATTTATAATATTGTTTATAATAATTTATAATATTTATAGTTTATAACAGTTTATAGTTTATATAATAGTTTATAATAAAAATTTAATATATTTATAATATTATAATATAATAGGTGTCCTTGGTGGTGACCTTTGTGTCTCGCGGTCGAATATGTCGTCCAACAGGATCTCCAATTCCGCTTTCCGGGCCATCTCACTTGGTCTGGACATAACGTGACAACATAACGTGGCTGTCATTGCTTCCCTGGACGTCGAATCCCTATTTACCAACGTCCCAGTCGACACAACCATAGGAATGATACTGGACAGAGTATACAGAGACGAGAGCACCCCCAAATTAGACATACCTGAGCCACACTTGAAAAGTCTTCTCGAAGCATGTACAAAGGAAGCCCCTTTCATCATGTATTTACAAATAGACGGAGTAGCAATGGGCTCCCTCTTAGTTTTATTTGCTAATTTTTATATGGGAACCATCGAAGACAGAGTCTTCAGTAGCAGACAAAAATCAACTGTATATTGCCGTTATATTCGTCGAGCGCTTACCCACTGCTCCGAATGGAGCAACGTGAGTAGAGAGTTTGAAAGAGTAACTCAGGTATTGGTGAACAACGGATATAGCAACGCGGAAATAAACGCTGCTATAAGAAGACACTTCGACCGTTGGTATAATCCTGAACCTAGAACAGAAACCACAATACCTCCAATAAAATTATATTACAAATCAACATGCACAGTGCACAGTAAAAACCATTACTCCTAACCAAAACATAAACCTGATAATATTCTACAAAACCAAGAAGACTTTCGAACTCCTTATCAAAAACAGCCCATGAAAACAACATGTCGCGACTTATGTTTTGATTTGTTTTTCAAGTTTATGACACAGACTTGGTTACAAGTGCTGCTGGAAGGTAATAAACCCAATAGTCACAAAAACTACTATGATCCGTAGTTAATAGTCAAAATATAAATTTAAAATAATACAAAAATAGATCAATTGTGTGGGTAGACAAATTATATTTCCTTTTTGGATAAAATTAACTTTATTAGATAAAAATTAAAAAGATCAATATATCATCTGGTGCACAACAATGTGCTTCATTACATTTTACAATATTTTAATCTTGCACACAGAGCTCACGTGAAGTCTGTGTTTCTTCATATTTCCAAGTTGATTGGACCGTTTACCACACCCAGTCGCAACCAACCAGACTGTCGGTGGAAGCTGCTTACAGGCGTATGAACCAGAGCTTGTTATTTTTCGGTACACCGTAATGAAAATGAAACAACTTTTTTTTAATGGGAGTAGATGGAGCGGGAAGGAGGTGTTAAATGGGGTGGAGGCGCCATACTCCCGAGGTGAGCCCCTATCTCATTCCTTTTTCGGAGCAAGTACTGGTTAGTTCGCTTCTCGTCCTGAACGACTTGCTTCCCGAATATCCTGAGCGCGCGGCCAACCAGAATACGCTGGGCGTCGACTGGGGAGTACTTAGCCTCAATCCTCTTCATTATCTTGATGTCTAGGGCATAAGTATCGCGAGTGAAGTCGCTGGAAGAAACACTGTTCATTCCAGAAAGAGAGACTGGTGTTGAATGGAGTTTGCACAAAAACTCTTTAGCTTGCTTTATATCCTTAGGAATATGCTTTTTGTGCATTCTGAATGGGTGGGTAATCAGAGGACGCAACTGGGGTGTGCCAAGCCTCAAACTTCAATAGCGACCCTTTCGCTATTGGGTACGGAGGTGCAGGTTTTGGAGCGTGATATGAACACTAGACGTTGAATACAGTTTGTGATAGTTTGCGGAGGGCTCGAACTTACGAATCAAGAATACAAGACAGGAACTCTATGAACATTACCACGGCGCGCCCCCAACAAAAAATAATGGGAATTGGCGATCTTGTAACCTGTAGCAGCAAGGTCCGCTATTGTGTAGGCAGAGTTCAAGCGAAAAGTGAATGAGCTTTCAGAAGAGTCGAGATGAGAACTGTTCTAGTGCTGGTTCGAATCTAATATTAGGGGAGCTCTCTTTCGTATATATTACAGGTGTGAGGACGTAGATGACATGCCAGCCGACAAAATATTGTTGTTAAAGATTTAGCTACTCAGGACGAAGTGTCCATGTAGCACGGGCTATGGTGAGCCCGTAATGCCGACAAAACTGGTCACGGGTATATGTAGGGCGGACAGAGATGAGGTGCAGCCCCTGTGAACCGTCGCCTTCTCATATATCGGAGGAAGTTCACTACACTGCTCTGTGATAAAAGAATATGAACAAAAATATCAGTAAATATATAAAGAAGAAGAAACAAAACTAGATCGTCTTGCAGACGATGAGTCACAATAACGTGGATGAAGATATAATGACAAAACCACAAATCAGGAAGTGCAAACGACGACGTCTTGATAATGGTAGACACGGCATGTTAGAGGTTCACACGGATCAAGCCCTCGTTGTTTCTTGACTTTCTGATGTGTTGTTTGATCATCATAGATCTTATTGCTACAAAACGATCAAAATTTATTGTCAAATTGGACAAAAGCGCGGGTTGGACAAGTATATGAGTGGGATTGGGTGGTTATAGATTGGAGCTGCCTCGTATGGGCCAATAGGCCTTCTGCAGTTACCTTTGTTCTTATGTTCTTAATTGGACTAATGACTGGACCTAAGTCTAAAATATTATTTCCCTGTATTGGTTCCTTTATGTGTTATTTAAGGAAGCAATCGAAAACTAATTCTAAAAATCTACCGCTTCGGCATTCTATATGTTATAAACTGGTTCAGTTAAACCAGTTTATTCCACTAAAATTAGTCATCCATGACTAATCCATGACTGATAATCCATGACATCCATGACTGACTGGGAAGGATTAGTGAAAGATTTGGTGAGTCTGGTTGGAGCTTTGAGAGCAGAGATGGATTCCCTGCGGGAGGAGGTACGACGGCTGCGACTTCGGGAGGAAACGAAGGAGGAGGCCACTGTTGACGGGACCTCATTAAGAAGGACTGACGGGACCAATAATAAGAAGACCTCGTCTTGGCAAGTTGTGAAAGACAGGGGTCTTAAGAAGACCTTGGCAAAACCGACAACTAATAGCCTACACCTAAGGACTTTTAACGCATTTGACGTATTAGAGAACGAGTGCTGTGTTGAACCTGTTGTTCAACAAGGTGGCAAAGACAAAGTAACGAGGAGCATTGAAGCGCAGGTCCCTCAAACTGCTCGAAAGGAAAAGGGAGAATCGAAGCGAATTTTGGTTGTGGGAGATTCCCAGGTAAGGTATTTAGACAGAACGTTTTGTGCCAGAGATAGGGGAAACAGATTAAGGGTTTGCTATCCGGGAGCTGGAATTGGTGATATTGTTGGAAACATGAATGATATTATGACGGGAAATGGAAACAAACCCATTATTTGTATTAGTGCAGGAGGTAATGATGTTGGACGAGTTAGAAGTGAGGAACTAATACTGAGATTCAGGACAGCCATTGAATTAGTTAGGAGCAAGGGAGGAATCCCGATCATATGTGACATTCTTCCAAGAAAGGGAGTGGGAAATGAATGGATGTCAAGGGCACTTGGTGTCAATTGCCGGCTGGAAAGATATTGCAAATCAAATGCAATATCTTTCATAGACAACTGGGAACACTTCTATGGAAGAAATGAAATGTATGCTCGTGATGGGGTGCATCTATCGAGAGCTGGGGTTGTTGCTGTTGCGAACTCGTTGGAAGAAGTGGTTAGAGGTGTTTGTTTGGGTTTAAACTGTTAGTAGATAGAGGTATGGGAATTGATTTGGAAGAAGGAGGTAATAAAAGTATGTGTTTGTGGGAGAAAGGAATTGGCAAAATGATCAGGGAAAGAGAAGGGCCTCAAAATAACAATTCACTTAGGGTATATTACACTAACAGTAGAAGTCTAAGAAATAAAATTAACGAATTAAATGCTCTTGTCTGCACAGAAAAAATAGATATTATTGCACTTACCGAAACGTGGATGAATGTAGAAAATAGAGAACTATTAGCTGAATATCAAATAAATGGATTTAAACTATTTCACACAGATAGATATATTAGACGATGAGGGGGAGTAGCCATATATGTTAGGGACAATTTGAAATGTAGTCTCAAAGAGAGAATCAAAACTGAGCCACTCACACAGAAATTATTTGGATAGAATTATACGAAAAAGCAAATAATATTATAATAGGAGTTATATATAGGCCACCAAATTTAGACAGAATGGAAGCAAAGCATCTATGGGATGAAATATCTAGGGCATCTAGATCTAACAGTATTTACTTCATAGGTGACTTTAATTTTAGTGGAATAAACTGGTTGAACAAAACAGGGAATAGTGAAGCAGAAGATTTTCTAGAATTAATTGACGATTGCTTTCTTACGCAACACATTAAGGAACCAACACGGGAAAATAATCTTTTAGATTTAGTGTTAACTAACAGGGAAACACAAATTAATAACATCGAAATAGGGAGTGAGCTAGGGAACAGTGATCACAAAGAAATCAGATTTAGCATAGAATAGAATAGACCTGCAGGAGAAAATTCTGTTAAAGTGCCAGATTTTCGAAAAGCTGATTTTAATAGCCTAAGAAATTTTTTTGGTCAAATTGATTGGAAAGTCTTGGGTATGGGGTGGGGGGCCGGTCTTGGAGCGAGACATGAACCCAGCGATAGGTGACGTAAATGGGGATTTCGATGTGGATTCAATATATAACTTATTTAAGAATATTCTAAACAAAGCACAGGAACGTAGTATACCATACAAATTGAATAGATCGAATACTAATGACCCAAAGTGGATAACAAAGAATTTGAAGAACCTTATAGGTAAAAAGAGAGCTTGGTAGAAAAGGATTAAAAATGGGGAGGTCACTTTAGAACAGGAATTCGTACAACTGGTTAGAAATGTTAAAAAAGAGATAAGGAAAGCAAAAAGAAACTATGAAGTTCGCATAGCAGGGCAAGCAAAGACAAATCCTAAAGGGTTTTTCCTGTTAGTTAGGTTAGAAGAGTTAGGGGTGACATGATAGAGGTTTACAAGTGGGTGAATGGACATAACAAAGGGGATATTAATAGGGTATCAAAAGTATCAACACAAGACAGAACACGAAACAATGGGTATAAATTGGATAAGTTTAGATTTAGGAAAGACTTGGGTAAATACTGGTTCAGTAACAGGGTTGTTGATTTGTGGAACCAATTACCGCGTAACGTGCTGGAGGTGGGGTCCCTCGATTGTTTCAAGCGCGGGTTGGACAAGTATATGAGTGGGATTGGGTGGTTATAAATAGGAGCTGCCTCGTATGGGCCAATAGGCCTTCTGCAGTTGCCTTTGTTCTTATGTTCTTAGTTATATCGTACTAAGACAAGGGAAAGGATAGGTCCATTAAAAACTGAGTCAGGTCAAATAACAGATAGTGATGAAGAGATGAGTAGTATTTTTAATAAATATTTTGTATATGTATTTACTAAAGAGGAACTTAACAATATGCCTTCAGCCGAACAAGTCTATGTGGGTGGGGACGAGGACAGGTTGACGAGTTTAGCAGTTACCAGGGAGGATGTTCTTAAACAAATAGTAAAACTCAAACCAAACAAATCCCCAGGGCCGGATGAAGTGTTTGCCAGGGTGCTTAAAGAATGCAAAGAGGAGCTTTGTGACCCACTGTCAACCATATTTAATAAATCAATAAAGTCAGGCAGAGTGCCAGAGTTTTGGAAAGTTGCTAATGTGATACCAGTTTTTAAGAAAGGAGATAGATCACTTGCGTCTGCGTCTAACTATCGACCAATTAGCCTAACGTCTATTGTGGGAAAGTTACTGGAATCTATAATAGCAAATAAAATTCGTCTTCATCTTGAAAAACATAAATTAATAATTGAGTCGCAACATGGTTTTATAAATGGCCGTTCATGTTTAACAAATTTGTTATCTTTTTATTCTAGCATTGTTGAGGCAGTTGATAGTGGTAAGGATTGCGATGTTGTGTACCTTGACTTTAGCAAAGCTTTTGATACAGTGCCACATGAAAGACTGATTAAAAAGATAGAGTCTCATGGTATTGGGGGTGCTATATTAAGCTGGATTAGAAGATGAATTTGAAGAACCTTATAGGTAAAAAGAGAGCTTGGTACAAAAGGATTAAAAATGGGGAGGTCACTTTAGAACAGGAATTCGTACAACTGGTTAGAAATGTTAAAAAAGAGATAAGGAAAGCAAAAAGAAACTATGAAGTTCGCATAGCAGGGCAAGCAAAGACAAATCCTAAAGGGTTTTTTCAGTTATATCGTACTAAGACTAGGGAAAGGATAGGTCCATTAAAAACTGAGACAGGTCAAATAACAGATAGTGATGAAGAGATGAGTAGTATTTTTAATAAATATTTTGTATCTGTATTTACTAAAGAGGAACTTAACAATATGCCTTCAGCCGAACAAGTCTATGTGGGTGGGGACGAGGACAGGTTGACGAGTTTAGCAGTTACCAGGGAGGATGTTCTTAAACAAATAGTAAAACTCAAACCAAACAAATCCCCAGGGCCGGATGAAGTGTTTGCCAGGGTGCTTAAAGAATGCAAAGAGGAGCTTTGTGACCCACTGTCAACCATATTTAATAAATCAATAAAGTCAGGCAGAGTGCCAGAGTTTTGGAAAGTTGCTAATGTGATACCAGTTTTTAAGAAAGGAGATAGATCACTTGCGTCTGCGTCTAACTATCGACCAATTAGCCTAACGTCTATTGTGGGAAAGTTACTGGAATCTATAATAGCAAATAAAATTCGTCTTCATCTTGAAAAACATAAATTAATAATTGAGTCGCAACATGGTTTTATAAATGGCCGTTCATGTTTAACAAATTTGTTATCTTTTTATTCTAGCATTGTTGAGGCAGTTGATAGTGGTAAGGATTGCGATGTTGTGTACCTTGACTTTAGCAAAGCTTTTGATACAGTGCCACATGAAAGACTGATTAAAAAGATAGAGTCTCATGGTATTGGGGGTGCTATATTAAGCTGGATTAGAAGATGAATTTGAAGAACCTTATAGGTAAAAAGAGAGCTTGGTACAAAAGGATTAAAAATGGGGAGGTCACTTTAGAACAGGAATTCGTACAACTGGTTAGAAATGTTAAAAAAGAGATAAGGAAAGCAAAAAGAAACTATGAAGTTCGCATAGCAGGGCAAGCAAAGACAAATCCTAAAGGGTTTTTTCAGTTATATCGTACTAAGACTAGGGAAAGGATAGGTCCATTAAAAACTGAGACAGGTCAAATAACAGATAGTGATGAAGAGATGAGTAGTATTTTTAATAAATATTTTGTATCTGTATTTACTAAAGAGGAACTTAACAATATGCCTTCAGCCGAACAAGTCTATGTGGGTGGGGACGAGGACAGGTTGACGAGTTTAGCAGTTACCAGGGAGGATGTTCTTAAACAAATAGTAAAACTCAAACCAAACAAATCCCCAGGGCCGGATGAAGTGTTTGCTAGGGTGCTTAAAGAATGCAAAGAGGAGCTTTGTGACCCACTGTCAACCATATTTAATAAATCAATAGAGTCAGGCAGAGTGCCAGAGTTTTGGAAAGTTGCTAATGTGATACCAGTTTTTAAGAAAGGAGATAGATCACTTGCGTCTAACTATCGACCAATTAGCCTAACGTCTATTGTGGGAAAGTTACTCGAATCTATAATAGCAAATAAAATTCGTCTTCATCTTGAAAAACATAAATTAATAATTGAGTCGCAACATGGTTTTATAAATGGCCGTTCATGTTTAACAAATTTGTTATCTTTTTATTCTAGCATTGTTGAGGCAGTTGATAGTGGTAAGGATTGCGATGTTGTATACCTTGACTTTAGCAAAGCTTTTGATACAGTGCCACATGAAAGACTGATTAAAAAAATAGAGTCTCATGGTATTGGGGGTGCTATATTAAGCTGGATTAGGGCATGGCTATACCAAAGGAAACAGAGAGTTAGTATAAATGGAATCAAGTCAGAGTGGGAAAGTGTTGTAAGTGGAGTGCCTCAAGGCTCTGTCCTGGGTCCTCTGTTGTTTATAATATATATAAATGATTTAGATTCAGGTTTGAGTAGCAACATTTGCAAATTTGCCGATGATACGAAAATCGGTAGGGAAATTAATTCGGAGGAGGACTCACTATCACTTCAAGTTGATCTAGATAGGGTTTTGAAATGGTCAAAGGATTGGCAGATGCAGTTTAATGCTGATAAATGTAAAGTTCTGAGGTTAGGTAATGATGATAGAGTTACAAGATACGAGCTAGATGGTGTTGTGATTGCGAAGTCGGATTGCGAAAGGGATCTGGGAGTTATGATTAGTAAGAATTTAAAACAAAAGGATCAATGCATAAATGTTCGTAATAAGGCAAATCGGACACTTGGATTTATTAATCGCAGCGTTAGTAACAAGACACCTGGTGTGGTTCTCAAGCTATATCTTGCTCTAGTTAGGCCCCATTTAGATTATGCAGTTCAGTTTTGGTCGCCATATTATAGAATGGATATAAATTCACTTGAACGTGTCCAGCGTAGGATGACTAAGTTAATTCCCCAAATTAGAAATCTTTCATATGAAGAAAGATTAACAAAGCTTAAGTTGCATTCACTGGAAAGGCGAAGAGTTAGGGGTGACATGATAGAGGTTTACAAGTGGAAGAATGGACATAACCGGGGGGATATTAATAGGGTATTAAAAGTATCAACACAGGACAGAACACGAAACAATGGATATAAATTGGATAAGTTTAGATTTAGGAAAGACTTGGGTAAATACTGGTTCAGTAACAGGGTTGTTGATTTGTGGAACCAATTGCCGCGTAACATTGTGGAGGTGGGGTCCCTCGATTGTTTCAAGCACGGGTTGGACAAGTATATGAGTGGGATTGGGTGGTTATAGAATAGGAGCTGCCTCGTATGGGCCAATAGGCCTTCTGCAGTTACCTTTGTTCTTATGTTCTTATGTTCTTAGGGCATGGCTATACCAAAGGAACAGAGAGTTAGTATAAATGGAGTCATGTCAGAGTGGGAAAATGTTGTAAGTGGAGTGCCTCAAGGCTCTGTCCTGGGACCTCTGTTGTTTATAATATATATAAATGATTTTGATTCAGGTTTGAGTAGCAACATTTGCAAATTTGCCGATGATACGAAAATCGGTTTTGAAATGGTCGAAGGATTGGCAGATGCAGTTTAATGCTGATAAATGTAAAGTTCTGAGGTTAAGTAATGATGATAGAGTTACAAGATACGAGCTAGACGGTGTTGAGATTGCGAAAGGGATCTGGGAGTCATGATTAGTAAGAATTTAAAACAAAAGGATCAATGCATAAATGTTCGTAATAAGGCAAATCAGACACTTGGATTTATTAATCGCAGCGTTAGTAACAAGACACCTGGTGTGATTCTCAAGCTATATCTTGCACTAGTTAGGCCCCATTTAGATTATGCAGTTCAGTTTTGGTCGCCATATTATAGAATGGATATAAATTCACTTGAACGTGTCCAGCGTAGGATGACTAAGTTAATTCCCCAAATTAGAAATCTTTCATATGAATAAAGATTAACAAAGCTTAAGTTGCATTCACTGGATAGGCGAAGAGTTAGGGCTGACATGATAGAGGTTTACAAGTGGGTGGATGGACATAACAAAGGGGATATTAATAGGGTATTAAAAGTATCAACACAAGACAGAACACGAAACAATGGGTATAAATTGGATATATTTAGATTTAGGAAAGACTTGGGTAAATACTGGTTCAGTAACAGGGTTGTTGATTTGTGGAACCAATTGCCGCGTAACATTGTGGAGGTGGGGTCCCTCGATTGTTTCAAGCATGGGTTGGACATGTATATGAGTGGGATTGAGTGGTTATAAATAGGAGCTGCCTCGTATGGGCCAATAGGCCTTCTGCAGTTGCCTTTGTTCTTATGTTCTTATGAGAGTGTGTTAGAATATATACAGTCTACAGAGACTGGGGAGGTAATGATTATACAGGGAATCACAGGAGATTTCCAGACTGTACACTTGAGAGAAGTAAACCTAGACTGTGATTTTATTAAAGGCAAAAGTTTAGTAGGTGTTAGTCCTAAATTACCAGTTGCTGGCATTGATCTAATTGTGGGGAATGATCTTGCTGGTAATAGAGTTAAAAGAGATGACCACCCAATAATGTTAACTAAGCCAGAGGTGATTAGGGCATGGACAGATCCTGAGGACAAGGTAATGTACCCAGCATGTGCCGTGACCCAGTCAAAATCAGAGTCTCAAATTTCACAAACTCCCAATAATGTAAGTCAGGAGACAAAATTAGAGGTTAACAAATCAAAAAGTGAAGTGGATCTCGGTGACACTTTTATGGCCAAGTTGGAAGAAGCAGATGGGAACAGGATGGGGAGCGCCTCCACCAAACCACCTAGGAAAAGGGGTAGGGGAGAGTGTAGTCTAGTTACCACTTCTGGCTCTTCAGACTTGAGATCAAAATCAAATTTTATTCATCAGCAAAGAACTGATCCTACGTTGACTGACTTGCATAATAAGGCAGTAACTGAACTAGAAGCAGAATCGGAGGCTATGACTTATTACTACACTAAAGAGGTGTTGATGCGGAAGTGGAGACCTAGGAGCTCACCTGTGTCACACACTTAGGAGGTAGTTAATCAAGTGGTCCTACCGAGGGGTTATAGAGAAAAAGTGCTGAGTGTAGCCCATGATTCACCAATAGGCAGTCATCAGGGTATTGCAAAAACATATAATAAAATAAGCAAGTACTTTACCTGGCCTGGATTAAAGAAAGATGTCATCCAGTATTGTAATGAATGTCCAGTATGTATAAAAACTGGCAAACCAAACCAGGTAATACCAAAAGCTCCTTTACAGCCAATTGTGGTAGCCGAGGAACCTTTTACCCATATTATTGTTGATGTAGTAGCCCCATTGCCTAGAACCACGAGTGGTAATATGTATATCATCACCATGATGTGTCAGACTACACGCTTTCCTGAGGCATTCCCTGTGAGAAATGCTACAACGAAAGTGGTAGTAAGGCACATAATGAAATTTTGTACTATTTTTGGTTTACCAAAAGTAATACAGACAGATAATGGGGCAAATTTCACTTCCAAAGGTTTTCAGCAGTTTGTGAGGAGTTTGGCATCCTCCATAAGACATCCACTACTTACCATCCGGAGAGCCAAGGTGCTTTGGAAAGGATGCACCAAACCCTTAAGCAAATGCTGAGAACCAGTTGCATGGAAACTGGCAGAGACTGGGATGATGGTCTTCCACTGATGCTCATGGCACTGAGGGATACTTATCAGGAGTCCCTGTGGTGTTCACCCAACTCATTAGTTTTTGGCCATGAGGTGAGAAGTCCACTAACCATCTTAAGAGATAAGTTGGTTGGAAATCCAAAGAGTGTTGTGCAGGTAAACTATATTCATGATTTACAAGATAAGTAAAATAAAAACAGGGCTAAAGCCTTAATTCATCTTAAAGAAGCTCAAGGAAAAATGAAGGCACAGTACGATAAAAAGACAAAGCAACGACATTTTGAGGCAGGTGATAAAGTGGTGGTACTAATGGCACGACAGGGACCAACATTGTTGCATAGGTTCCAAGGTCCTTATACAGTGATAAAGAAACTCAGTCCCACCAATTATGTATTCCAAACACCTGATCTCAAGAGAAAGGAAATAGTAGTGCATGTGAATAGGATGAAACTAACACAGAAGGGAACTACCAATACCAACCAGGTGCTTAGTGTAGCCCATGTAGATGAGAATAATGGGGAATGTGATTTTAATAGTGTACCTAATGCTCATGTACCTTATTTTAGCAATGGGGAGTGGTTGGCTAATGTCCAGAAAATGGTGGAACATTTGTCATCAGTGCAGAAGCAGGACTTGGAGCAGTTGCTAACTTCTCATGCAGACATCTTTGGCGATATTCCCACCCAGACTACAGTTATTCACCACGACATCGAGGTGACCGACAACCAACCAGTCAAGTCACACCCATATAGAGTCAACCCTACCAAGTTAAATCTCATCCGGAAAGAAGTCGACTACATGCTTCAACATGGATTGGTGAGACCTAGCAGCAGCAGTTGGAGTAGTCCTTGCATTTTGGTTCCAAAGAAGGATGGAACTCACAGGTTGGTCATTGACTACCGTAAGCTAAATGTAATGACTGTTGATGATAACTTTCCAATACCTAGATTAGATGATTGTATTGACAGTGTTGGTAAAGCCAAGTTTGTAACCAAACTAGATTTGTCAAAAGGGTACTGGCAAATTCCTTTAACACCAAGAGCTCGGGAGATGAGTGCATTTATAACTGCAGATGGGTTGTATGAATTCACTGTAATGCCTTTTGGGCTGAAAAATGCCCCAGCAACTTTTCAGCGTCTTATGAACTTAGTGTTAAAAGACATACCACAATGTAGAGCTTACTTGGATGATATTGTAATTTTTCACAATAATTGGGAGGACCATATGAAAGGTTTGGCTAAACTATTAAAATGCCTAAAGGAGGCTAATTTAACTGTAAACTTACATAAATGTACTTTTGCTAGAGCTAGTATTTCTTACTTAGGATATGAAGTGGGAAATGGGAAGGTGTTACCACTCAAAAAAAAAGTAAATGATATATTGGAGTATCCAGTGTTGACTAGCAAGAAGGAGGTACAAAGATATCAAGGAATGTGTGCTTATTATAGGAAGTTCTGTAAAAATTTTGCAGCAATTGCAGCTCCTTTGACAAACTTGCTATGTAAAAATGTAAAGTTTAGATGGTCTCAGGAATGTCAGGATGCATTTACTAAACTAAAAGGAATGTTGTCATCTGGTCCAGTGTTAGCTACTCCTGACTACTCTAAGCCATGCAAACTATATATAGATGCTTCGGACTGGGGTGCTGGTTCTGTGCTAATGCAAGAAGATGATGAGGGTATTAATCATCCAATACATTACTATTCTAAAAAATTTATTAAATGTCAACAGAATTACTCCACAGTGGAGAAGGAGGCTTTATCATTATTACTAGCTGTTAAAAAATTTGACATTTATTTATCAGCCAATACTGTTGAAGTGTTTACTGACCACAACCCCTTAACATTTATTGCTAGCATGAAGAATTCCAACCAGAGAATATTAAGGTGGTCTTTATTGCTGCAAGAGTACAATCTGGTCATCAAACATATTCCAGGAAAATTAAATGTAGTAGCAGATGCACTTTCTAGATTCCCAAAACCTGGGGTGACTTAGGGTTGTACTATTGCTGAGAGATGTATATATTCTTGTGTATCTAGTGTTTATTATATATCATTTACTGTTTCTTTACAATTACTATGAAATGTGTTTGAGGTCTTAATTTTATGTGAAAAAAAGTGAAATTCCTTTAAGAATTTCCCTTTTTTTTCCTTCGTGGCTTAGGAGGGGTGTTACGAACCTTACCTCCTGTGGAGGTTGGTCTAGGATGTAAAATGTTGGTGGACACAAGGAGAGTGTATATTAGCATAAATCCCCAGCTGAGATCAGAGAGGCCGCGAGTCATCATTATTACTCCGCGCAGTAAAGTAGTGCCTTCTCAGCTGGAGATCATCAGAAATAATGTGAACTTGAATAGCTTTACTATGTAAGGGAAAAATGGACTCTATAAAAAAGTATGCATGGGGGAATATAGTAAATAAAATCATTAATGTGTTTGATAGCATATGTAAAGAGTAGAGTATTAAGGGGCGATGAGGCAAGGGAGGTGGACGCCATCTTGACTGAAGGGGGAAGTGTATCGCTGCCGACCGTTCCTGCTATTTGAGGGGTTTTCTCCGGCCGTTCAGTCAGATAAGCCTATCCTTGTCTATATCCAGGGTTGCAATATTGGGTTGAGTAATATTGCAGAAGTTGAAGAGATTTTATAAGAGTCCAGGTTTCCTAGAGGCAAAAATGTGTCGTTGGATGATAGCGGTTTGTGGCTGGGTGCATGACACCAGGAATGGGACAGTGAGCCGTGGGGTGGTCAGAGCCACTTGAGTTATAATACATAGTGATCTAATGTTGTGAGGAAAACGCCTTGTTAAATGTAATCCTGTGACTTGTATGTATAAATTTGTGACGTGTACTAGGCTGTTTCCCTTACCCCTCTTACTCCCTAGACAACCTGGTAAGGCCCACCACCACCAAATTCTCAGACAACAAAAATGTATCACGGCTGATAACATCAGTAACACACCCACCGTGAGAGAGGCCACAAACGAGATGACTGCCCCAATAATAAGGAGGAATTATGAGATAAGGCCCCCAAGGAGGAAGGGAGGCCCACTTTTGAAGTGAGGGTGTGCGGGAAGAGATTGATTGCATTCCTGGACACTGGTAGTCAGGTAACAATCAGTAAGATGGACTCATTTAGGACTTTTTTTTTTTTTTTTTTTTTTTTTTTTTTTTTTTTTTTTTTTTTTTTTTTTTTTTTTTTTGAGATATATACAAGAGTTGTTACATTCTTGTACAGCCACTAGTACGCGTAGCGTTTCGGACAAGTCCTTAATCCTATGGTCCCTGGAATACGATCCCCTGCCGCGAAGAATCGTTTTTTCATCCAAGTACACATTTTACTGTTGCGTTAAACAGAGGCTACAGTTAAGGAATTGCGCCCAGTAAATCCTCCCCGGCCAGGATACGAACCCATGACATAGCGCTCGCGGAACGCCAGGCGAGTGTCTTACCACTACACCACGGAGACTACATTTAGTAGTAGAGACTACGCTCTCTACTACGCACCTGACCTTCAGTCAGGTGCGCCTTAAGGAAGGGGGTGCACAGTTAACAGCTATCCATGGTCATAAGTTTGACGTTCTGGGAAAATGTATTTTAACTTTTCACATTGAAAAAGACAAACCTTGTATCCACGAATGTGCTGTGGTGGATAATGTAACATTCCCTGGTGATATATTGTTAGGCATGGATTTTTTTGAGACGATTTACGTATTCTTTGACATCGGAGAAGGGAGCAAGACACATTAGGCTACAGTTGGGATCTGTGTCTTTCCCAGTAAAGTTAATTGATCACCCTCCCATAATTGCTTCAATTCAACGAGCACCTAAATATGTTAACCTTCCTAAACAATTGTTCAAGTCTCTTCAAGATCCTGACAAGAAAACATGTAGACTACACGCTATACACAGACAAGTATGTCCACCACGGTCATTTAAGTTTATTAAAGTCGCCGTAGGAAGAAACATTCAACCCTGAAGTACCCTTCAGGTAGCGGGCAGAACTGATAAGTTGATGACACCATATACTCTGGTGTCTGTTCATGACAGAGGTGCGATAATACCAGTGGTCAACCTCTCTCACAAACCTTAGGCGATAGTCTGACACAAGGAATTGTGGTAAATTTAAAAGAAATAATAGTCAGATACCACACAACCATCGTCTATAACAGCGCAATGTAGCGCATTGAACGTAAGAGACGAGGAGTCACACAGTAAGATCGATAAAGAAACCCCGTTGTCTCCTCATGATTAGGAAATGGTGGACAAATTAATAACTGCTCTAGATTTGACTCATATGTCACCTGCGGAACGTAAACAGGTACGGGAAGTCCTCCGTAAATTTCCTAGGTTATTTGCGACCGAGGATGAGGAAATAGGCTACCTGCCTCAAATCGAACACACCATTCCAACAGGTGATAATCCTCCAGTCCAAACTCGTCAATGGAGACTCCCAGAGCAGGCGAAACAACTTATTAGAGATGAGTGTAGAAAGATGGTGAGACAGGGCGTTATAGAAGAAAGCACGTCACCGTGGCTTTCCCCAGTAGTGCTAGTACGCAAACCTGATGGTAGTTACAGGTTCTGTGTAGATTACCGTAAAGTGAACGAAGTGACAACAGCGGACGCTTATCCTCTGCCTCTCATTCAAGAAATCATAGACCAGTTTGGCACAGCTAAGTACTTCTCGACACTTGACGCAAAGTCAGCGTATTGAGCCATACCAGTTACAAAGCAAGACAGAAAAAACAGCATTTTCGGATGGTGTTAGGACTTACCATTTGAAGCGTATGCCATTTGGATTAAAGACAGCTCCTTCATCTTTTCAGAGGGCGATAAATTATATTTTAAGCTCTGTTCTTGGTAGGCACTCATTGGCGTACCTTGATGATGTTGTAGTGTACTCTAGAACTTTTGTTGAACAGCTCCATGATTTGACAGAGACCTTGTCGCTGTTGAACAAGGCGGGGTTCAAATTGAACGCCCAAAAGTGTACCCTGGCGGCTCAGAAATTCAAGTTTCTGGGTTTTCAGGTAAGCACAGATGGAATACGCCCTGACCCGGACTCTTGTCGCGCTATTGCTGAAATGCCAACACCAAAGACAGCAAAGGACGTGAGAAGATTTCTAGGTGCAGCTGGGTATTTCCGTCAGCGGAAATGGAAGACACATAGAAGGTTTTTCGAGAACGTCAGCTTCACTGACGAATCTCACTAAGAAAAATGTTAAGTTTGTATGAACCCGAGAGCATGATGAAGCCTTTGAGAAGCTAAAATCACAATTGAGTACTCCAGTTTTAGCAATTCCTGACTTGATTGGGAAGTCCACACTGATGCAAGCGGCATTGCCATAGGTGGCCGTTTAATTCAGCGTGACTCGGAGAACAACCCGCACCCGGTAGCTTACTTTAGTAGGAAAGTGAAAGGACTGGAAGTAAGGTACTCAGCCACTGACAAGGAAGCTTTAGCTGTAGTAGAGAGTGTAAGGTATTTTGAACCTTATTTGTTTCAGCGCCGCTTCATAATTTATACTGATCATCGAGCATTGACCCACATTTTTAAGAAAAAGACACGTTGCCCGAGAATGACAAGGTGGGGTCATGAACTGTCAGCACACTCGTTTCAGATATTGTATAAGCCTGGTCCATCTCATGTTGTTCCTGATGCGTTAAGTAGGAACATTGCACTTACCTCAATAAACTTATTTCAATTTCAATTTCAATATGAATGTAAACATTGAAACGATTGCGAGCAATAAATTGAGAGAACTTCAGATGAAGGAACAGCAATTGAGGGAAATTATTGAACATCTGGAAGGTGGGAAATATCCTTCGAGAAAACAAAGTACCTCTTTAAATGACTGCACTCAAAGAAGGAATGTTGTACCATGTAAATGCTCAGAAAGACAGGGTGTTGTTTCAGCTAGTTATCCCTGAAGCATTAAAACCTTCAGCATTAAAACTTGCGCATACGTCAAAGATTGCAGGTCACCCGGGAGTGTACAAAACTTACACAAAGGTCAAGTCATTATTTTATTTTCCAGGGTTATTATCACATGTAATTAAGTATGTCAGGTCATGTGGGAACTATCAACGACGCAATGGTACTCCTAAAATACAAGCCCCACTCCAGGAATTCTCAGAGATAGCAGAACCCTTGGATCGAGTGGGGGCTGATTTAATTGATTTACATAGCAGCAATTCAGGCAACAGATATGCGCTAGTTCTAGTGGACCATCTGTCAAGGTATACCACTCCAGTAGCCCTTCCCAGGAAAGACCCCCAAACAGTGGCAGGTGCATTTTTAGCTAGGTTTGTTACTGTGTTCGGTCCGCCGAATGTTCTATAATCTGAAAGGGACAGGAGTTTATTGGTACCTTATTTCAGGAAGTATGTAAACTCTTAGAAACAACAACAGCATACCACCCCCAGACGAACGGCATGGTGGAACGAACTAATAGAACGGTGAAGGATATGCTTGCCATTTTAGCAGAGAATGACCCGGCCACTTGGGATGAACAGTTGCCCTTTGTTCAGTTTGCACTAAACACCGCAGTGCATCAGTCAATAAATACTCAACCACTCTTGCTGTTTACTGGACACTCGTGTAATTTTGCTTCAGGTCTGCTTAACAGACATACTATTAGTTATGGAGAGGATTATCCTTCAGAAATCCTCACCAAGATGAAGAATGCATGGAGGATAGCAGCTGAAGCATCAAAGAAAGCAAGGACACGGTATGCCCATTATTATGATAAGCAGGTACAACCATTAAGAGTGAAGGAGGGAAGCCTAGTGATGCGGTTGAATGAGCCAGCGCCCGCCAATCAGAGTAGGAAGTTAGCAGCTAGATGGCGAGGCCCTTATAGAGTTATTAAGAAACTAGGCCCAGTAAATTTAAAATTCAAGGGTATATTTGAAGACCAGGTTGAAAGAACCTTCCATATAAATAAATTGAAACTTTATGAATTGTATTTGCAATTATTGATTCAAGTAACTTTCCCACAATAGACGTTAGGCTAATTGGCCGATAGTTTGACGCAAGTGATCTATCTCCTTTCTTAAAAATTGGTACCACATTAGCTACCTTCCATGACTCTGGCACTCTGCCTGACTCTATTGATTTATTAAATATGGTAGACAGTGGCTCGGAAAGCTCCTCTTTGCATTCTTTAAGCACCCTGGCAAACACTTCATCCGGCCCTGGGGATTTGTTTGGTTTTAGTTTTTCTAATTGTTTAATTACATCCTACCTGGTAACTGCTAAACTAGTCAACCTGTCCTCATCCCCACCCACTTAGACTTGTTTGGCTGAAGGCATATTGTTATGCTCTTCTTTAGTAAATACAGATATAAAATATTTGTTAAAAATACTACTCATCTCCTTGTCATTATCCGTTATTTGACCTGTCTCAGATTTTTAATGGACCTATCCTTTCCCTAGTCTTAGTTCGATATAACTGAAAAAACCCTTTAGCATTTGACTTTGCTTGCTCTGCTATGCGAACTTCATAGTTTCTTTTTGCTTTCCTAATCTCCTTTTTAACATTTCTAACCAGTTGTATGAATTCCAGTTCTAAACTGACTTCCCCATTCTTAATCCTTTTGTACCAAGCTCTCTTTTTACCTATAAGGTTCTTTAAACTATTTGTTATCCACTTTGGGTCATTAGTATTCGATCTATTCAATTTGTATGGTATACTACGCTCCTGTGCTTTGTTTAGAATATTCTTAAATAAGTTATATATTGAATCCACATCGAAATCCCCATTTACGTCACCTATCGCTGGGTTCATGTCTCGCTCCAAGACCTTTGACCATTTCAAAACCCTTATTTAGATCAACCTAAAGTGATAGTGAGTCTTCTTCTGTGTTAATTTCTCTGCCAATTGTTGTATCATCAGCAAATTTGCAAATGTTGCTACTCAAACCTGAATCTAAATCATTGATTTATATTATAAACGACAGAGGTCCCAGGACAGAGCCTTGAGGCACTCCACTTACAACATTTTTCCACTTCAGACTTGGCTCCATTATACTAACTCTCTGTTCCCTTTGGTATAGCCATGCCCTAATCCAGCTTAATATAGCATCCCCAATACCATGAGCCTCTATCTTTTTAATCAGTCTTTCATGTGGCACTGTATCAAAAGCTTTGCTAAAGTCAAGGTACACAACATCACAATCCTTACCACTATCAACTGCCTCAACTATGCAAGAATAAAGAGATAACAAATTTGTTAAACATGAACGGCCATTTATAAAACCATGTTGCGACTCAATTATTAATTTATGTTTTTCAAGATGAAGACGAATTTTATTTGCAATTGTAGATTCGAGTAACTTTCCCACAATAGACGTTAGGCTAATTGGTTGATAATTTGACGCAAGTGATCTATCTCCTTTCTTAAAAACTGGTATCACATTAGAAGCTTTCCATAACTCTGGCACTCTGCCTGACTCTATTGATTTATTAAATATGGTTGACAGTGGGTCACAAAGCTCCTCTTTGCATTCTTTAAGCACCCTGGCAAACACTTCATCCGGCCCTGGGGATTTGTTTGGTTTGAGTTTTACTATTTGTTTAAGAACATCCTCCCTGGTAACTGTTAAACTCGTCAACCTGTCCTCGTCCCTACCCACATAGACTTGTTCGGCTGAAGGCATATTGTTAAGTTCCTCTTTAGTAAATACAGATACAGAATATTTATTCAAAATACTACTCATCTCTTCATCACTATCTGTTATTTGACCTGTCTCAGTTTTTAATGGACCTATCCTTTCCCTAATCTTTGTCCGGTATAATTGGAAAAACCCTTTTGGATTTGTTTTTGCTTGCTCTGCTATGCGAACTTCGTAGTTTCTTTTTGCTTTCCTTATCTCTTTTTTAGTATTTCTAACCATTTGTAAGAATTCCTGTTCTAAACAGACTTCCCCATTCTTAATCCTTTTGGACCACGCTCTCTTTTTACTTATAAGGTTCTTCAGATCCTTTGTTATCCACTTTGGATCATTAGTATTCGATCTATTCAATTTATATGGTATACTACGTTCCTGGGCTTTGGTTAGAATATTTTTAAATAGGTTATGTTTTGAATCCACATCGAAAACCCCTTTTACGTCACCTATCGCTGGGTTTACGTCTAGCTCCAAGACCGGCCCAGACCCCATACCCAAGACATTCCAATCTATTTGACCCAAAAAAATTCTGAGGCTATTGAAATCAGCTTTTCGAAAATCAGGCACTTTAACAGAACTTTCTCCTACAGATCTATTCCATTCAATGCTAAATCTGATTTCTTTATGATCACTGTTCCCTAACTCACTCCCTATTTCGATGTCCTTAATTTGTGTTTTCCGGTTAGTTAACACTAAATCTAAAATATTATTTCCCTGTGTTGGTTCCTTAATGTGTTGCGTAAGAAAGCAATCGTCAATTAATTCTAGAAAATCTTCTGCTTCACTATTCCCTGTTTTGTTCACCCAGTTTATTCCACTAAAATTAAAGTCACCCATGACATAAATACTGTTAGATCTAGATGCCCTAGATATTTCATCCCATAGATGCTTTGCTTCCATTCTGTCTAAATTTGGTGGCCTATATATAACTCCTATTTTAATATTAATTGCTTTTTCGTTTAATTCTATCCAAATAGTTTCTGTGTGTGGCTCAGTTTTGATTCCCTCTTTGAGACTACATTTCAAATTGTCCCTAACATATATGGCTACTCCCCCTCCTTGTCTAATATATCTATCTGTGTGAAATAGTTTAAATCCATTTATTTTATATTCAGCTAATAGTTCTCTATTTTCTACATTCATACACGTTTCGGTAAGTGCAATAACATCTATTTTTTCTGTGCAGACAAGAGCATTTAAATCGTTTATTTTATTTCTTAGACTTCTAGACTTGACTGTTAGTAGATAGTGATATGGGAATCGATTTGGAGGAAGGAGGTAATAAAAGTATGTGTTTGTGGGAGAAAAGAATTGGCAAAATGATCAGGAAAAGAGAAGAGCCTCAAAATAACAATTCACTTAGGGTATATTACACTAACACTAGAAGTCTAAGAAATAAAATAAACGATTTAAATGCTCTTGTCTGCACAGAAAAAATAGATATTATTGCACTTACCGAAACGTGGATGAATGTAGAATATAGTGAGCTATTATTAGCTGAATATCAAATAAATGGATTTAAACTATTTCACACAGATAGATATATTAGACGAGGAGGGGGAGTAGCTATATATGTTAGGGACAATTTGAAATGTAGTCTCAAAGAGGGAATCAAATGTGAGATTTTTTCTACGCCTACCTCCCTTAGGAGGTGGACTTCAAGTTTAAAGCCTGCTCACGGCAGTTAAGCATGAGTCCAAAAGAAAAAAGAAAAGCGGGAGCAAACCGTCAGGCTTCCACCACTAGGGTGAAAACCTGTCCACATAGGCCGCTGGTTTCTCCTAGTTAAACAGGGCGTTAAAACTAATAAAGGGTAACCCACGGGTTCTCACAATCAAATATTAATATTTGATGTGGTGCTATGAATTGAAATTCGAATTCCCAAGAACAGCCGTCATCTGAAATAATCACATCAACATTCAATCGTATAAAGCAGAACATGAGTGGAAAAGAATGGTTGACATCAAAGACCGTTTTCTATAAAATAGACAATTTATTAATAACAAGAGACTAAACTACTACATTATCGAGTTTACATTACGTTAATGTCCATCCAGTGGGACGATAACAAACAGCTAAATAGCAACCCTTGCTGTGTGGCTGCATACTGAACTAACCTGAACACAGGTGTGCCCATTGACGACGCAATATTGCAAATCAAAAAAATATCACAGGCTAAGTTACACTATAGAGAGTGACTCGTTACGTTAATGTCCATCCAGTGGCAATCGCAACACAGCTATTCAGCAGCCCCTCGAGAAATGACAGCAGTCTCCATCTTGCTGACACTTCGGGCTGACCAGTGAACTAACTGAACAATGATGGATGCCCACTGATGATGCAAGCTTGTAATCAATATTGTCACGGCTTCACGGTGAACAGATACTATAATCACATTCTTAAGGGTCCTCCAACCATAACAGGAGAGACCCACGTAACTAGGCGGGTAGTCCAACAGTGACTCTGCCTATCACAACCTAATGTGAACACTCTTTGCAACTCCCTGCAAGGAGTTGCACTGTAACCAGTAAACGAAGCCAGGCAAGGTGGGATTCTGAGACACAGCTCCAGCAATCCCTAAGTTACTTTACTCTCGTCACCAGACGATAAACAAAAGAAATTGCCTTAATCAATTACAAAATTGATTATGTGATTAATTACGTTAATTGACTGATCACAGCAGTCAGCAACAAAGTACTACGTTAATCACAAACAATTGTCTCTCTTAGACAACAACATGATAGTACTCTACATTAATCATCAACACTTGTTTCCTTTAACACAAGTCATCTTGTTAACAATAACACAAGACTCTTACATTACATCACACTTGACTCCTTGCAAGTATTCAGTGAGTATTTCCTAATTAAGGTCAAACAGGCCACTAGTTACATCCCCCTCGAGTTACGTTAACTAAGCTTACAACTACTTGATACCTTCTCAACAGTCTATGTCAAAATTTACTTTAGTGAGTGTTAATTACCCTAATTAACGCTGAGCAATTAATTTACTGTCATCAGGACCGATAATTAATCATACATAAATACGTCTCACTCCACACTGCCTAAGCAGGTCTCATCAAACACTGTGAATTCACGGGAGAGGAGTTAATTACTCCCCTAATTAACAAGAGTGCATCTTAATCCACTATCCTCGGAGAGGATATGATTAATATAACGAGTTATGCTAGCTCCCTGACCTCGCTTTACCGAGTCATCTGAGTCCTCAAGACCCCAGACGTTAATTACTCCACTAATTGACATGAGCCACTAATTGCAATACCCCAGAAAGGTAATTTGTCTCGAGCAAATTACGTTAACACAAATACTGACAGACTCTGACGGTTCCTCTCCCACTACGTGAATTCATGATGAGAATGCTAATTACATAATTAGCTAGAGTGGTCAATTAGTTGTCACATGGACAATTAATTGCACCGGAAACGTATCTCAACAAGCTCAACACTGTTCTCCAATAACAGCTCTCACTCACTCAACAATAAATGTGCACCCCTTTATCCAGTTAATTCCCATTAATTAACTCACTGAATCCTTAAATCCTCAACACAACTTAAAGAAACAAAGTAACCCCAGTGTTACATAGGTCACACTTACACTGGCATGCATAACAACATAAATGCACAGCCCACATACGGTTGCAGCTTCTGCAACATGGTAATTACTGTACCCTCACAGTAATGACACACAGTTAGGCAACACCAAAAGTATACCCACATTACTGCCCCCCTGATCTTGCAACCGTTGCAAGGGACTACTGTGAGCAATCACTACTTCAGCAAGACAATTTACGTTAATATAAAACACCGACGCTACGTGGAGAGCTGGCGCTAATTCTATAAAATTAGGCAAATTAACTAATTGCTTGCTCGCATTAAGTACTGTGAATTCCCTTAAATAATCAAAGAGGTCCCTAAATCCTCAACACAGCTCCTAGGGGCAGTAATATTGTATACCTGACAACAACACTGCACAAACCTACAGCATAATGATGCCGCCAGCATACCCCACATGCTAATGACATCATTAGGCAATCAGTCAGCAATCACATCTACTGACTCACCACGCAACACAGTACATAAAAAAACATGCAAATGAAACACATGGAAATGGCATTCACATAATTAATGAAAATTATATCACCAGAAAAATGTATCCATAACTACACAGGCCTCTGGGTATCCACTGACATCCCTGCAACACTGGCCTGACTAATTCTGCAATGATATAATTAACATGCGGCACTATTGCATAAAATCTAGACTGAACAATTATATAGAATCGACAGAACTGGATCACTTATATGGTAAATCTCTACACTGACCGGTTACATTCAGTCTCGAGTCAGTCTACACACAACATATAACTATATATATAACTACTTGTGTGGTACCGTGAACAACATCCATCTCCAGGTATATCCCAACCAGTCACCTGGACGTCAGTACAGACAGCTGTCTCTTGGCTGCTTCCCACGCCTGGCAGGCACTATGGGACCACACAGCTGTTACAAAAATTAACACAATTCTGAGACACTGTAACACCTAACAACTATTATTGTACTCACGGCTCCTTAAATCCTCACCACAAACTTTGTAAAATCTCTTTATGTATGTACCTTACCTAAATAAAAATTATTATTATTATTATTATTATTATTATTCATTTTCCCGGTCACTACCACACTGGCTGCAGAACACTGTTACGGTGCCCTCTCCTATTTCTTTCGATTGCCTGCTTTAAGAGTCATATCAACTCTCCCTACTGTTTCTCTGAGGCACAGGGAGTCTATTGATATATGTGTCGACCAGACCGGCTGCCAGTTAAGGGAGAAAATTACATTATAAGTTGTAAGTAAGGGGAAATTACTTATTATTATATAACTTATTTAAGAATATTCTAAACAAAGCACAGGAACGTAGTATACCAAACAAATTGAATAGATCGAATACTAATGACCCAAAGTGGATAACAAATAATTTAAAGCACTTTGTAGGTAAAAAGAGAGCTTGGTACAAAAGGATTAAGAATGGGGAAGTCAGTTTAGAACAGGAATTCATACAACGGGTTTAGATTAGGAAAGCAAAAAAGAAACTATGAAGTTCGCATAGCAGAGCAAGCAAAGTCAAATCCTAAAGGGTTTTTTCAGTTATATCGAACTAAGACTAGGGAAAGAATAGGTCCATTAAAATCTGAGACAGGTCAAATAACGGATAATGACAAGGAGATGAGTAGTAAGAACATAATAACATAAGAACAAAGGCAACTGCAGAAGGCCTATTGGCCCATACGAGGCAGCTCCTATTTATCCACCCAATCCCACTCATATACATGTCCAACCCATGCTTGAAACAATCGAGGGACCCCACCTCCACAATGTTACGTGGCAATTGGTTCCACAAATCAACAACCCTGTTACTGAACCAGTATTTAACCAAGTCTTTCCTAAATCTAAACTTATCCAATTTATACCCATTGTTTCGTGTTCTGTCTTGTGTTGATACTTTTAATACCCTATTAATATCCCCTCTGTTATGTCCATTCACCCACCCGCAAACCTCCATCATGTCACCCGCAACTCCAACTAGTATTTTTAACAAATATATTATTGCTGTATTTACTAAAGAAGAACTTAACAATATGCCTTCAGCCGAACAAGTCTATGCTGGTGGGGATGAGGACAGGTTGACTAGTTTAAATTAGAAAAACTAAAACCAAACAAATCCCCAGGGCCGGATGAAGTGTTTGCCAGGGTGCTTAAAGAATGCAAAGAGGAGCTTTCCGAGCCACTGTCCACCATATTTAATAAATCTATAGAGTCAGGCAGAGTGCCAGAGTCATGGAAGGTAGCTAATGTGGTACCAATTTTTAAGAAAGGAGATAGATCACTTGCGTCAAACTATCGGCCAATTAGCCTAACGTCTATTGTGGGAAAGTTACTTAAGAACATAAGAACAAAGGCAACTGCAGAAGGCCTATTGGCCCATACGAGGCAGCTCCTATTTATAATTATTTACTGAACCAGTATTTACCCAAGTCTTTCCTAAATCTAAACTTATCCAATTTATACCCATTGTTTCGTGTTCTGTCTTGTGTTGATATTTTTAATACCCTATTAATATCCACTTTGTTATGTCCATTCACCCACTTGTAAACCTCTATCATGTCACTCCTAACTCTTCGCCTTTCCAGTGAATGCAACTTAAGCTTTGTTAATCTTTCTTCATATGAAAGATTTATATTTTGGGGAATTAACTTAGTCATTCTACGCTGGACACGTTCAAGTGAATTTATATCCATTCTATAATATATGGCGACCAAAACTGAACTGCATAATCTAAATGGGGCCTAACCAGAGCAAGATATAGCTTAAGAACCACACCAGGTGTCTTGTTACTAACGCTGCGATTAATAAATCCAAGTGTCCGATTTGCCTTATTACGAACATTTATGCATTGATCCTTTTGTTTTAAATTCTTACTAATCATAACTCCCAGATCCCTTTCGCAATCCGACTTCGCAATCTCAACACCATCTAGCTCGTATCTTGTAACTCTTATCATCATTACCTAACCTCAGAACTTTACATTTATCAGCATTAAACTGCATCTGCCAATCCTTTGACCATTTCGAAACCCTATCTAGATCAACTTGAAGTGATAGTGAGTCCTCCTCCGAATTAATTTCCCTACCGATTTTCGTATCATCGGCAAATTTGCAAATGTTGCTACTCTAACCTGAATCTAAATCATTTATATATGTTATAAACAACAGAGGTCCCAGGACAGAGCCCTGAGGTACTCCACTAACAACATTTTCCCACTCTGACTTGATTCCATTTATACTTACTCTCTGTTTCCTTTGGCATAGCCATGCCCTAATCCAAGTTAATATAGCACCCCCAATACCATGAGCCTGTGTGTGGCTCAGTTTTGATTCCCTCTTTGAGACTACATTTCAAATTGTCCCTAACATATATGGCTACTCCCCCTCCTCGTCTAATATATCTATCTGTGTGAAATAGTTTAAATCCATTTATCTGATATTCAGCTAATAGTTCTCTATTTTCTACGTTCATCCACGTTTCGGTAAGTGCAATAATATCTATTTTTTTCTGTGCAGACAAGAGCATTTAATTCATTAATTTTATATCTTAGACTTCTACTGTTAGTGTAATATATCCTAAGTGAATTGTTTTTTTGAGGCCCTTTTCTTTCCCTGATCATTTTGCCAATTCTTTTCTCCCACGAAAACATACTTTTATTACCTCCTTCCTCCAAATCAATTCCCATACCACTATCTACTAACAAGTTTAAACCCAAACAAACACCTCTAACCACTGGTTCCAACGAGTTCGTAACAGCAACAACCCCAGCCCTCGATAGATAAGAACATAAGAACATAAGAACATAAGAACAAAGGTAACTGCAGAAGGCCTATTGGCCCATACGAGGCAGCTCCTATTCTATAACCACCCAATCCCACTCATATACTTGTCCAACCCGTGCTTGAAACAATCGAGGGACCCCACCTCCACAATGTTACGCGGCAATTGGTTCCACAAATCAACAACCCTGTTACTGAACCAGTATTTACCCAAGTCTTTCCTAAATCTAAACTTATCCAATTTATATCCATTGTTTCGTGTTCTGTCCTGTGTTGATACTTTTAATACCCTATTAATATCCCCCCGGTTATGTCCATTCATCCACTTGTAAACCTCTATCATGTCACCCCTAACTCTTCGCCTTTCCAGTGAATGCAACTTAAGCTTTGTTAATCTTTCTTCATATGAAAGATTTCTAATTTGGGGAATTAACTTAGTCATCCTACGCTGGACACGTTCAAGTGAATTTATATCCATTCTATAATATGGCGACCAAAACTGAACTGCATAATCTAAATGGGGCCTAACTAGAGCAAGATATAGCTTGAGAACCACACCAGGTGTCTTGTTACTAACGCTGCGATTAATAAATCCAAGTGTCCGATTTGCCTTATTACGAACATTTATGCATTGATCCTTTTGTTTTAAATTCTTACTAATCATAACTCCCAGATCCCTTTCGCAATCCGACTTCGCAATCACAACACCATCTAGCTCGTATCTTGTAACTCTATCATCATTACCTAACCTCAGAACTTTACATTTATCAGCATTAAACTGCATCTGCCAATCCTTTGACCATTTCAAAACCCTATCTAGATCAACTTGAAGTGATAGTGAGTCCTCCTCCGAATTAATTTCCCTACCGATTTTCGTATCATCGGCAAATTTGCAAATGTTGCTACTCAAACCTGAATCTAAATCATTTATATATATTATAAACAACAGAGGTCCCAGGACAGAGCCTTGAGGCACTCCACTTACAACATTTTCCCACTCTGACTTGATTCCATTTATACTAACTCTCTGTTTCCTTTGGTATAGCCATGCCCTAATCCAGCTTAATATAGCACCCCCAATACCATGAGACTCTATTTTTTTAATCAGTCTTTCATGTGGCACTGTATCAAAAGCTTTGCTAAAGTCAAGGTATACAACATCGCAATCCTTACCACTATCAACTGCCTCAACAATGCTAGAATAAAAAGATAACAAATTTGTTAAACATGAACGGCCATTTATAAAACCATGTTGCGACTCAATTATTAATTTATGTTTTTCAAGATGAAGACGAATTTTATTTGCTATTATAGATTCGAGTAACTTTCCCACAATAGACGTTAGGCTAATTGGTCGATAGTTAGACGCAAGTGATCTATCTCCTTTCTTAAAAACTGGTATCACATTAGCAACTTTCCAAAACTCTGGCACTCTGCCTGACTCTATTGATTTATTAAATATGGTTGACAGTGGGTCACAAAGCTCCTCTTTGCATTCTTTAAGCACCCTAGCAAACACTTCATCCGGCCCTGGGGATTTGTTTGGTTTGAGTTTTACTATTTGTTTAAGAACATCCTCCCTGGTAACTGCTAAACTCGTCAACCTGTCCTCGTCCCCACCCACATAGACTTGTTCCGCTGAAGGCATATTGTTAAGTTCCTCTTTAGTAAATACAGATACAAAATATTTATTAAAAATACTACTCATCTCTTCATCACTATCTGTTATTTGACCTGTCTCAGTTTTTAATGGACCTATCCTTTCCCTAGTCTTAGTACGATATAACTGAAAAAACCCTTTAGGATTTGTCTTTGCTTGCCCTGCTATGCGAACTTCATAGTTTCTTTTTGCTTTCCTTATCTCTTTTTTAACATTTCTAACCAGTTGTACGAATTCCTGTTCTAAAGTGACCTCCCCATTTTTAATCCTTTTGTACCAAGCTCTCTTTTTACCTATAAGGTTCTTCAAATTCTTTGTTATCCACTTTGGGTCATTAGTATACGATCTATTCAATTTGTATGGTATACTACGTTCCTGTGCTTTGTTTAGAATATTCTTAAATAAGTTATATATTGAATCCACATCGAAATCCCCATTTAAGTCACCTATCGCTGGGTTCATGTCTCGCTCCAAGACCGGCCCACACCCCATACCCAAGCCTTTCCAATCAATTTGACCCAAAAAATTTCTTAGGCTATTAAAATCAGCTTTTCGAAAATCTGGCACTTTAACAGAATTTTCTCCTACTGGTCTATTCCATTCTATGCTAAATCTGATTTCTTTGTGATCACTGCTCCCTAGCTCACTCCCTATTTCGATGTCATTAATTTGCGTTTCCCTGTTAGTTAACACTAAATCTAAAATATTATTTTCCCGTGTTGGTTCCTTAATGTGTTGCGTAAGAAAGCAATCGTCAATTAATTCTAGAAAATCTTCTGCTTCACTATTCCCTGTTTTGTTCAACCAGTTTATTCCGCTAAAATTAAAGTCACCCATGACATAAATACTGTTAGATCTAGATGCTCTAGATATTTCATCCCATAGATGCTTTGCTTCCATTCTGTCTAAATTTGGTGGCCTATATATTACTCCTATTATAATATTATTAGCTTTTTCGTTTAATTCAATCCAAATAGTTTCTGTGTGTGGCTCTGTTTTGATTCCCTCTTTGAGACTACATTTCAAATTGTCCCTAACATATATGGCTACTCCACCTCCTCGTCTAATATATCTATCTGTGTGAAATAGTTTAAATCCATATATTTGATATTCAGCTAATAGTTCTCTATTTTCTACATTCATCCACGTTTCGGTAAGTGCAATAATATCTATTTTTTCTGTGCAGACAAGAGCATTTAATTCGTTAATTTTATTTCTTAGACTTCTACTGTTAGTGTAATATACCCTAAGTGAATTGTTATTTTGCGGACCTTCTCTTTCCCTGATCGTTTTGCCAATTCCTTTCTCCCACAAACACATACTTTTATTACCTCCTTCCTCCAAATCAATTCCCATACCTCTATCTACTAACAGTTTAAACCCAAACAAACACCTCTAACCACTTCTTCTAGCGAGTTCGCAACAGCAACAACCCCAGCTCTCGATAGATGCACCCCATCACGAGCATACATTTCATTTCTTCCATAGAAGTGTTCCCAGTTGTCTATGAAAGATATTGCATTTGATTTGCAATATCTTTCCAGCCGGCAATTGACACCAAGTGCCCTCGATATCCATTCATTTCCCACTCCCTTTCTTGGAAGAATGCCACATATGATCGGGATTCCTCCCTTGCTCCTAACTAACTCTATGGCTGTTTTATACCTCTGAATCAGTTCCTCACTCCTGACTCGACCAACATCATTTCCTCCCACGCTAATGCAAATAATGGGATTGTTCCCATTACCAGAAATAATATCATTCATGTTGTTTATAATATCACCAATGCCAGCTCCGGGATAGCAAACCCTTAACCTGTTCCCCCTATCTCTAGCACAAAACGTTCTATCCAAATACCTTATCTGGGAATCTCCCACAACTAATGTTTGCTTAGGTACTTCCTTTACTTTCTGAGGGGCCTGCGCTTCCTTTCTCTTCGTTGCTTTCCCTTTTGCGCGATCCACAGTCTCTCCACAGCACTCGTCCTCCAAAACGTCAAATGAATTTGAAGTTGCTATGGCGTTTGAAGGCGGCTTTATCAAAGTCTTCTTAAGGCCCCTGTCTTTCGCAACTCTCCAAGACGAGGTCCCTTTACTGCAGGTCTCCTCCTTCGTTACTTCTCGTTGTTTTTTAAGCTGACGCACCTCCTCCCGCAGAGAGTCCAACTCTGTCCTCAGGGCAAGAGTCCTCAGGGCACCTCAGATGCACCCCATCATGAGCATACATTTCATTTCATCCGTAGAAGCGTTCCCAGTTGTCTATGAAAGATATTGCATTTGATTTGCAATATCTTTCCAGCCGGCAATTGACACCAAGTGCCCTCGACATCCATTCATTTCCCACTCCCTTTCTTGGAAGAATGCCACATATGATCGGGATTCCTCCCTTGCTCCTAACTAATTCAATGGCTGTCCTAAATCTCTGTATTAGTTCCTCACTTCTAACTCGCCCAACATCATTACCCCCTGCACTAATACAAATAATGGGTTTGTTCCCATTTCCCGTCATAATATCATTCATGTTTTCAACAATATCACCAATTCCAGCTCCCGGATAGCAAACCCTTAATCTGTTCCCCCTATCTCTGACACAAAACGTTCTGTCTAAATACCTTACCTGGGAATCTCCCACAACCAAAATTCGCTTCGGTACTGCCCTAACTTTCTGAGCAGCCTGAGGGGCTTGCACTCCGCCATTCCTCGCTGATTTCCTCGCTGCAGGCTCACCACAGCACTCGTCCTCCAACACGGCAAATGAATTTGCCGTCCTTAGGGCGTCTGTAGGCGGCCTTGTCAAGGTCTTCTTAAGACCCCTGTCTTTCACTACTCTCCACGATGAGGTCTCGTCAACACTGGTCTCCTCCTTCATTTCCTCTCGAAGTCTCAGCCATCGTACCTCCTCCCGCAGGGAATCCATCTCTGCTCTCAGAGCTCCAACCAAACTCACCAAATCATTAACTAATCCTTCCATTATTGCAATAATGGAAGTAAGTTATGATTAGTAAGAATTTAAAACAAAAGGATCAATGCATGAATGTTCATAATAAGGCAAACTGGACACTGGGATTTATTAATCGAAGCTGTTCTAGGGAACAGTGATCACAAAGAAATCAGATTTAGCATAGAATGGAATAGACCTGTAGGAGAAAATTCTGTTAAAGTGCCAGATTTTCGAAAAGCTGATTTTAATAGCCTAAAAATTTTTTGGGTCAAATTGATTGGAAACTCTTGGGTATGAGGTGTGGGCCGGTCTTGGAGCAAGGCATGAACCCAGCGATAGGTGACTTTAATGGGGATTTCGATGTGGATTCAATATATATCTTATTTAAGAATATTCTAAACAAAGCACAGGAACGTAGTATACCATACAAATTGAATAGATCGAATACTAATGACCCAAAGTGGATAACAAAGAATTTGAAGAACCTTATAGGTAAAAAGAGAGCTTGGTACAAAAGGATTAAAAATGGGGAGGTCACTTTAGAACAGGAATTCGTACAACTAGTTAGAAATGTTAAAAAAGAGATAAGGAAAGCAAAAAGAAACTATGAAGTTCGCATAGCAGGGCAAGCAAAGACAAATCCTAAAGGGTTTTTTCAGTTATATCGTACTAAGACTAGGGAAAGGATAGGTCCATTAAAAACTGAGACAGGTCAAATAACAGATAGTGATGAAGAGATGAGTAGTATTTTTAATAAATATTTTGTATCTGTATTTACTAAAGAGGAACTTAACAATATGCCTTCAGTCGAACAAGTCTATGTGGGTGGGGACGAGGACAGGTTGACGAGTTTAGCAGTTACCAGGGAGGATGTTCTTAAATAAATAGTAAAACTCAAACCAAACAAATCCCCAGGGCCGGATGAAGTGTTTGCCAGGGTGATTGAAGAATGCAAAGAGGAGCTTTGTGACCCACTGTAAACCATATTTAATAAATCAATAGAGTCAGGCAGAGTGCCAGAGTTTTGGAAAGCTGCTAATGTGATACCAGTTTTTAGGAAAGGAGATAGATCACTTGCGTCTAACTATCGACCAATTAGCCTAATGTCTATTGTGGGAAAGTTACTCGAATCTATAATAGCAAATAAAATTCGTCTTCATCTTGAAAAACATAAATTAATAATTGAGTCACAACATGGCTTTATAAATGGCCGTTCATGTTTAACAAATTTGTTATCTTTTTATTCTAGCATAGTTGAGGCAGTTGATAGTGGTAAGGATTGTGATGTTGTGTACCTTGACTTTAGCAAAGCTTTTGATACAGTGCCACATGAAAGACTAATTAAAAAGATAGAGTCTCATGGTATTTGGGGTGCTACATTAAGCTGGATTAGGGCATGGCTATACCAAAGGAAGCAGAGAGTTAGTATAAATGGAATCAAGTCAGAGTGGGAAAATGTTGTAAGTGGAGTGCCTCAAGGCTCTGTCCTGGGACCTCTGTTGTTTATAATATATATAAATGATTTAAATTCAGGTTTGAGTAGCAACATTCGCAAATTTGCCGATGATACGAAAATCGGTAGGGAAATTAATTCGGAGGAGGACTCACTATTACTTCAAGTTGATCTAGATAGGGTTTTGAAATGGTCAAAGGATTGGCAGATGCAGTTTAATGCTGATAAATGTAAAGTTATGAGGTTAGGTAATGATGATAGAGTTACAAGATACGAGCTAGATGGTGTTGAGATTGCGAAGTCGGATTGCGAAATGGATCTGGGAGTTATGATTAGTAAGAATTTAAAACAAAAGGATCAATGCATAAATGTTCGTAATAAGGCAAATCGGACACTTGGATTTATTAATCGCAGCGTTAGTAACAAGACACCTGGTGTGGTTCTCAAGCTATATCTTGCTCTAGTTAGGCCCCATTTAGATTATGCAGTTCAGTTTTGGTTGCCATATTATAGAATGGGTATAAATTCACTTGAACGTGTCCAGCGTAGGATGACTAAGTTAATTACCCAAATTAGAAATCTTTCATATGAAGAAAAATTAACAAAGCTTAAGTTACATTCTTTGGAAATGCGAAGAGTTAGGGGTGACATGATAGAGGTTTACAAGTGGATGAATGGACATAACAGGGGGGATATTAATAGGGTATTAAAAGTATCAACACAAGACAGAACACGAAACAATGGGTATAAATTGGATAAGTTTAGATTTAGGAAAGACTTGGGTAAATACTGGTTCAGTAACAAGGTTGTTTATTTGTGGAACCAATTGCCGCATAACATTGTGGAGGTGGGGTCCCTCGATTGCTTCAAGTGCGGGTTGGACAAGTATATGAGTGGGGTTGGGTGGTTATAGATAGGAGCTGCCTCGTATGGGCCAATAGGCCTTCTGCCGTTACCTTTGTTCTTATATTCTTATGTTCTTAAGCGAAACGCATAGCAGTGAAACTAAACAGCAATAAAACTAAAGCAATTGCCAAGAAATTGAGTGGGTTATCTTTTTTAAATACCTTGGAGTCATAATAGACAGCCAGTTGAAATTCACTCAAGAAACTTAATATATTCGGTGCTGCTTCATCTTAAGCTGGGTTTTCTTCAAATGTTCACTCGCCACGTCTTGGTATTCCTTGAGTTTAGAGTGGATCTCCCTCAGGAAACGTCGTTCCTCGGCGAGAGAAACGTTTCCCATCAGTCTCTCACGCAGCAACTGGATAGGTCCTCTCTCTTGATGACCAAAATTAATTGAAATAGAGAACACCCCCAAGAAATGCATTAATCTGCTACAAGCTGCAAATAAGACGAAGGGTAAGTTCTCATCCCAGATGTGTCCAGTCTTCGCCAACAGTCCAAAACATCTGCTTCAGTGTCTAGTGATACCTTTCCAAGACACCTTGACTTTGGGGATGATAATTACTGGAAAACTGTTGTTTGATGTGTTATTTCAGACAGAATTGTTGGAATTCAGCTGAACGGAAATTGCTCCCGTTGTCCGAATCGGTTACACGGGACAGTCCGAACAAAATACAAAACTTCACAATTGATTTATGACTGCCATAGCTCTAATATTTAGCACAGGATACGCTTCAGGAAATCTGGTTGTGGCACACTATAAGGGTTATCAAATACATTTGACCGGACTTGGTCCGTGGAAGTGGGTCTACACAATCAATAAGAATGTGTGAAAAGGGTTCACGTGGAACAGTAATTGGATGAAGGGGAGTTCTAGGAACAATTTGGCTGAATTTCCCTACCACTTGGCAGATTAAACACTGCCGACAATGTTTGGCAATATATTTTACATTAGGTCATTACAAATGTTTTGTTACCTGAAACATCATAAGACTGACCCCTTGGTGACCACTTAAGGGATCGTCATGGGCCGCTGCGAGGACTTGTTCACAGTATGCTTTGGGGACTAAAAGCTTGGTGACACTCTCAGAGTCCTCTGAAGAGAGAGAAACCTTAGATCTCCATCGTCTCATCAGCATCTGCTCTCGAAGGAAGTATCCAACATCATCCTCCTCCTCTGTAACGGCTTCAGAAAAACATACAGACACCAACTCCAAAAGGCTCAACCTTTAGGAGTTGGGACGAAGTATGGGATTCAACATCAGAAAAAGAGTGAGAGGTATTAACTGGGGAAACAACTTCGTCACAGGGCACCACTTCCCAACTCTACTAACCTCATCCAAATGGGCTAGGAAGATGTCAGCCAAGTCGATTTCCGGGTCTACCTGTGGAGGTTTTCCAGCCTTCCCTTTGGTTGTAGAACTGGAAACATCACTCTGAGACTTAGCGCCCTGGGATCTGGTGACTGCACAGGTGGGATACACAATAGAGTTATCTCACTCACTTCTGAGAAAACTCTACTTGGGTCAGCAATCACTATTGGGAGATGACTATTTATCAATTTCCCAGCAATGTCATTCCCTAATATTATTTAAACTCCAGGAATAGGTAAAGTATCACTAACAACACCAACAGTACATAATCCAAGAGTATAGGATGACTGAATATACACTTGCATAAGTGGAACATGTTGCACTACTCCTGTTGTACCTTGAATTAGCATTACTTCCTTCAGGTCAATCTTCATGACCTTGGACAACATACTGGCAATAATTAAAGTTTGTGAATCACCAGCATCCCGAAACAATACCTCTGGTACCCACTTTTCAACAACTCCAATCTTCCTAATATTGATCATGAAAGGGTCAAAACCAGCAAGCCACTTTGGCTTGCCCTTACACAGTATCAGAATTAGGCCCCTCTTGCCTTCCCTTAAGAACAATTAGGGCATTTGGTCTTTATTCTGGATGTAACTGATAACAGTATCGGACAACATGTCCTTTCTTATGACAATAATCGCACCTTTTAATACCGGTCGAACTTGTCGAACCAGTTTTAGCTCGATTGGGGTTAACTGAACCCATAGGTCTGGTTGATACTTTGTCCGCCCCGGCTGTAAGAGTTGACATAGTATAAGGCCTGGTCTGTAGAATAGTGAAAGGGTACTACCTAGATGAAGTGAATGTTTTTGGTGCCATAAAATAGGAATGATACGGTATTTTATATATAGTTTTGTGCTCGTCCGCTAGCTTAGCTAATTCATATAGAAGCTTTTCCCTGTCCTCAGCAGCATTGTTAGCTTATCGGGCAAACAGGACAACATCTCCTCTATAAGGATGAGCTGTTTTAAGGACACAAAATCACAAATATCCATACCATTCAACCACCTGTCAAAATAGATTGCATGACTCGAACAAAATCTATTATGGTTTGATCAGGGGTGTACCTGTAACTTCCAAATTTCTGCCCGAGTGCCTCTGCATTTAGTTCAAAAGCCTGTAAGATCTTACATTTGACTGTTGGGTAAAGAAAACTGTCCTCAAATGGGAGAGAGGCAAAAATCTCTTGGGCCTTTCCCTTCAATTGACCCTACATAATAGTCACCCATGAGTCTTTTGGCCATTTAAGACTCGTGGCCAATTTAGCAAAATGTAAAAAGAACAACTCAGGGTCCTTCTCATTAAAATGGGGCAATTCGACCCCCTTTGGAAAATGACTACTACCTAGGTCTCTCTAGTATAGGGGCTTGACAGCTGAGTGGACAGTGTTTCGGATTCGTAGTCCTGAGGTTCCGAGTTCGAGCCTAGGTGGAGGCAAAAACAAATGAGCAGAGTTTCTTTCATCCTGATGTCCATGTTAAATAGCACTAAATAGGTACCTGGGAATTACACAGCTGCTCCGGGCTGCTTCCTGCGAGTGTTGTCGGAAATTTCCGACCCCCAAATTACTAACCCCGATATAACAAGATAAATTCGTTAAGTCAGGAAACTAACCATGCTAACTGTATTAATTTTCCAGTGCAGAAATGTAGAGAAGCTCCCTGGAAAACATGGAGACTTTTTGTGTCAGCCAACATAGACGATGTAACTTATTTCTCACACATTTTTAATTCTTCTAGTCTACTGTTTAATTATACTTTAGAAATATTATATTAGACTGGATTTAAATAAAACTTTGACAGAACTATGTAACGTTCTCTCTGAAGTCAAATTTAACCGACGTGACTACATGCGTCTACACGAGATAAAATAGTCACGCCATAAACTTTATATACATTGAAAATAGTTTAACTCGTTAAAACATGCAGTCCAGCATTGCAAACAGTAAAAAAAACTGTTCTCTGTGACTGGATTAAATAGAATAATATGCAAAATAATGTTTCCTTATCCTCATCCATATTTGGGTTGAAATTAAACCGTGCTAGTGGCGTGACTAGGTATGGTGGAGGAGGGAACCCCATTGTTGTGCGAGACCGTGTATTGAGCTGAAGATCTCTCATGAGGAAGCTCCTTGTGCAGCCATGTTTTGTGCTCATGAATTGAGACATCTGCGTACTCCAGCTGCCACTACCTCAAATTACGAGAGTATCTCGTTTCCAGTTTGTCAATATTTGACTGTACTTATTTTGTGGCCATTAATACGTTTGGATGAAAACTTGTTATGAGACAACGATTTAAAAATACATAGTGAGCTCCTCACGATTTATCAATTAATGCTGCTGAATGTGACTCATCTGTTCATCTATCATTTATAACATCTGTGATAGGGAATATTTACAGTAGTTACATTGTGATCTTTTGGCAGATCTGCGGTGGTCATCAGAGAACCATGCGACATCAACCCATTGCAACACGTGGGAACAGCTGCCATAACCCACAAGGCTCATACCTGACTGATTGTCCAAACAATCAAGGTGATTGTTTAATCCAATGATGTTTGATGTTGTTCCATGATTCAAACATGGTGATGTTTGATCCATGATCCAAACAATCATTGTGAACGATGATAGGGTCATTGAGTATTCAAACTAATTCCAGTAGTTTGGTCAGCTAATAATTATTACCATATTTCAATCTATCGATAATTTTCGAATGATAGGCTACAATTAAATACCCCCCCCCCTCCCCTCTATTATGTGCAGAGGGTAAACCCAGTAGGAGATAATTTTACTACAGTCTGCTCATTTATACAGTCCGCTTAATTCAATAAATAAATACAATAACTACCTACTGGGAAAATCCCTACAGATGTGTAACAAAAAGGAGGCCTGGTCGAGGACCAGGCCGCAGGGACGCTAAGCCCAGAAATCATCTCAAGATAACCTCAAAATAGGCTACCTGCAGAACCATTACTTCCTGCAGCTGCTGCATCTTCTAGTTTTTTCCTCCTCTAACCTTATTTGATCTTCAGCCATCTGCTGTTTAACCACTGTGCTGTTTAGGGCTCCAAATATGGCACCCCCACTGTGCGCAGGAAATAAATTATTGGAAATTTTTGTTTTTGTTTTTGAAAAAAAGTTAAATACCCTTTCCCCGATTACAGATATGTAAAAGAAAACGAAATTGTTCAGGCGATGAGTCACAATAACGTGGCAAAACAAGTTGATCAGGCCATACACTAGAAGGTGAAGGGACGACGACGTTCCGGTCCGTCCTGGACCATTCTCAAGTCGATGAGAATGGTCCAGGACGGACCGAAACGTCGTCGTCCCTTAACCTTCTAGTGTGAAGTCTGGTCAACGAAATTGTTCTTACTTTGGCCTCAATGGGGTCCGGAAAATGACGTGTGACATCACGATTTTGTGGTCACCCATGACCTAGACTCCCGGAGGCTGTCGTGCACACACTTGAACATGCGCCAGTTGCCTCAAACAATTTTTTTGTTAATTTTTTGTGTACAATTCCAAATACATTTCTTTTGTTTTTTCTTATCAATCCTATGTATAATGAACACGTACACAATATTATAGCAGTAGAACATCCGTACTGTCCCGAGACACTGTGTTACATGCATCACAAATATGTCCACATATATTCTTATCTTGAGATGATTTCGGGGTTTTAGTGTCCCCGCGGCCCAGTCCTCGACCAGGCCTCCACCCCCAGGAAGCAGCTAGCCCGTGACAGCTGACCCAGGTACCTATTTTACTGCTAGGTAACAGGGGCATAGGGTGAAAGAAACTCTGCCCATTGTTTCTCGCCGGCGCCCGGGATTGAACCCGGGACCACAGGATCACAAGTGCAGTGTGCTGTCCGCTCGGCCGTCAGGCTCCCGGTCGGTCGTATTATGAGCAATATGAGTATTGCTCATATTGCAAATGTTTCATGTTCATTTATGTATATTTACAACATATTTACACACTATACACTATCACACAATATAATTCACCATCTACACACACACAAGGAGGAATACTAATCTTCAACTGTCTCATGGAACAATTCATGAAGCTCAAGTTACCAAAAGCCAAACTGCTTAACTATACAGACGACTTTGTTGTCATCATCAACGGCAAATGCGCCAGGAACCATGCATAAAAATGCCTAGATATTATCAACAGGGAAGCGGAACGCATAGTAGTGAAAATAAACAGTAATAAAACCAAAGCTATGGCCGTTAAATTGAGAACTCAAGACATCAGACTCGCAATACAAAGACATGAAATTGAGGGGGTTACCTCTTTTCAATACCTAGGAGTCATAATAGACAGCCAGTTGAAATTCACTCAAGAAATTGAATATCTTCGGCAAGGCTGTAAAGAAACGAGTTTCCTACAGAAACTCAGTTAGGTCACTCATTGACTATGCTGCCCCTGCTCTTACATCCCTCAGTGATAACCAATGGGAGAAACTGGAAGTGTCTCAAAATGATGCTCTGAGAACAATGCTGGGAGCACCTATGTGGACGCGTCGAGAGAATCTAACAATGGAAACCAACTTACCAGCCTTAGAAAACAGGATCAAACAAAGGATAGCCACCATAACAGCAAAACTTGTTGGAACCACCACCGCCAGACTGTTAATCAAAGATAGCATACACAGATAGCTTCAGAGAAATTTTCAATATAGAACAAGTGCATGGACGGATAAACTAGTGAAGATTCTAGAGAAAGTGAACCTGAAACGGATCATTAAAAACAAAGGAGAAGATAGACCATATCAACACTTTCGGCAGCCTCCTCCATGGGTAGAATCGAGTCTAGAGATTATCATTGAAGGATTACCAGTTAAAAAATCAGCATGTGACTCGCAAAGGCTCAAAGCAGTCATTGAACGAGAAATGGAAATCATCTTAAGACCCACAACGACTCACATCTTCACAGACGGATCAGTTGATCAAGAAAGAGGTTCTGCTGGGGTAGTAGTTTACACTAACAACCATGAAGCTTACTGTTGCATGAAAAGTGGGTGCTCAACATTGCAAACAGAATTATATGCTCTGACAGAGGCAATAAACTATACAATTGAGAATAATTCACATGGTGTCATCATTCATACCGACTCTATATCTTCGCTCAAGGCATTGTTATCCAGTCAGCACAGAGATAATATACAACTCATCACAGAAATCCAACATATAGGAAAGGAAGCCCATAATCTAGGGCTGTCAATCACCCTAAATTGGATACCAAGTTACATTGGCATAGGTGGTAATGAAAAGGCAGACTCACTAGCAAAAACTGCCACTGCTCTACCTGTTGTACAGGTTCAAATATCTCCAAGTTTTTCACAGATTAAGGAGCAAACCAAGAAGAAAATACTCCCTACTATCAAAAGTCGCCATAGAGCCAAAGTAGGGAAGGAAGATTCACTGGGATATGGTACGAACAAGCCACTAGGTCTACTCTTTCAAGCCTGACAAAAAGATATCCAGAGACATTTCAGTAGCCATACACAGACTCAGACTTGGTTACAAGTGCTGCTGGGAGATAATAAACCCAATAGTTAAAGCGTGTCATATCTGTGGAACAGAAGCAGAGGTGCCACTATTGCACTACTTACTGGAATGTGAAGCTACTGAACCCCTGCGCATCAAACTCAACATTAATCTAACGACAGCAGCTGCATTAGATGCACATTCCACCGCGACTACAATGACTAGAAAAGCCGTTAAAGAATGGGATTCACTAGTGAAAATTCTGCTCCTATATCTGCCACCAAGATAATGTTATTAAAACAAGACTAAAACAGAAGCGAAAAAGAAACAGGGAAAAAGGAGGAAACCCCACCTCCATTTAATACTTTGACCCAAATATCACAGTAACAAGGTTATCGCGAATAACCGAACTCAATTACGGGCTCACCATAGCCCGTGCTACAATGACATTTCGTTCTGAGTAGCTAAATCTAAAACAACAACAACAACAACGTTTCCTTTTCTTTGAGCTTTGATTACCAGATTGCTCATCATTACAGATTGCTCACTTATCATTGCGCAGTTCAATGCAGTGCAACCATGTCTCCCCAGGAAATGACTCTCCTGACCATCATTCTGAAATTATTAAGTTCTGAAAGACACAGTAATCTCGTGGTAAGAACAATGAAAACTGCTGAAGATGACAGGAAAAATTAACCAGATGACAACCCCTTCACAATGAGCCCTCATAGCAAATTGTTAGAAACGGTAACAAATAAACGAAGAAACGCCCGTAGTCATCAATTTAGAAGCCAGCCATAACCCAAGAGCAGCCCACAAACCAATGCCTAGGACCATCTTCAAAACCAAAAAGTCAGTAGATCGTCCCACTTATGTCTACATTGCCACACTGGAAAAATATCACCCAGGATCAGATCTCAAAGCCATACCTGACATTAGAAGCAGATATAGCATATCCACAGCTAACCCATATATAATTATAAACCTCAGGAATACGATTATGCAGTGGCTCCTTGAGCCCACAGCTGCTCCTTGAGCCCACAGCTACCCACAGATGATGTAGCATCCCCAGAATGCAGCTAAGTACACAGTGACCCAAATGTGATTGAAACTAACGACAAGACCAACTCATAATATCCCATTTCAACCTCAGTAGTGTTGCTCTCTGGAGGAAGTGTGTGCCTGACGTTTCATTGTCTCCACCTCGACGAGTTTTCCCCATTTATTCTACTACCATGCCAACCAATATGAAGTCCGTGAATAAGAAAAGCAGCACACCTATCAGGAATAGCCAGGCTAGTCAATCTAGTCAGGCTAGCACTAGTAGTATTTATTCGTCTCTGTGGTGTAGTGGTAAGACACTCGCCTGGCGTTCCGCGGGCGCTTTGTCATGGGTTCGTATCCTGGCCGGGGAGGATTTACTGGGCGCAAATCCTTAACTGTAGCCTTTTTAACTCAATAGTAAAATGAGTACTTGGTTGTAAAAACGATTCTTCGCGGCGGGGGATCGTAATCAAGGGACCTGCCCGAAACGCTACGCGTACTAGTGGCCGTACATGAAAGTAACAACTCTTGTATATATCTCAAAAAAAATAAATATAGTAATGCAGCTGGCTTCCCCTCGGGGAACCACTGGGGGAGGGAGGGGGGGGACCGACTCTCCACTCAACAACAACAACAACAACACCATCCCAGCTGGGTGGCGTGACGTCATTGGCGTGTCCGACTCTGGCTATGCTACAATTAACTCAATCAAAACCTGGAACACCTTAAACAAGCTGCTGCCTCCCTTTTGCCCCGACTTCAAGCACTTCGCTGAAAACCCATGGTTCAGGTTATTAACCCAGATACTTGAAGGTCAAATGACGGTAATCGGAGAGCAGTCGACCCTAATAACGAGCCTGCAAGCCGAAACTAACGTCAGGCTTAAGGAAAATCAAGAACAGTCTTCCAGGGTTGGCCTCCTTGAACAGGAAATGAGCTCTCTTAGGAACACGGCGACACAATTAGATTCAACAGAAAACATCAGAAAACAGGATGAAGTGTTTGAGAAGTTTGCGAATCATTTCAACACCTCACAGCAGCAGGACACTGTTTCTCAAGACGAATCTGACCAACAAAAGCTCCTTGATTCTGTCATTATCTGCTCACGCAGATTCCCCCAAGAATCAGACGGAGAAGACTAATTCATCGAGATCCGGAAATTACGTGAAAAGATGAATGTAACAAATCCATTCTGTTGGATAACAGAACGACAATAAGGTTCAGAACGACAATATAGGATTTCCCAATAATAATATAATTGCATTCTCAGATAACATAAGGAATCTTATCATGAACAACAAGCTCAACAAAAATCACATCATTCTAGAAAAAACTTCAATATTTATCAATGTACCTGCTGGTTACCTATGAATATTTTTGTTTGTTCCATCCAAACAAAAAACATCAAATCTGCATAAAGAGTAGGTACCAAATCATCTGGTGCAAATAAAAGAAGAATTCGTGTGAAACTGGATAGTAGTTCGCGCAAATTATTCCTTATTGGAGATGCAGTGTCTAAAAAAAACTATTTATGTGAATGAAAGTTTAAGCAGGAAAAGACAAAATCTTTTCTTTAAACTGCAAGTCCGTCAAAAACTCCAGTGGGTCAATAAAACATTGTTTTGTAAGAGGTGGTAAAATACTAGCTGGTCTGACACTGGGAAAACCTATGAAATAACCACTGAGACACGCCTCAGACTTTCCTCACTGACTGTGGGTTACCTGCTGAATAACCAGATGCCAAGTGAACACTATCCCTGGGGTCCCCTCTAACACAGAATCTTCTCAACCCTAGAATGTATATTATAGTTTCATCTAGAGACCAAAGTGTACTATAACTCTGCCTTTCTATTTAAAAGGTCTTAATTTTCCTTTTTTTCTTGTTTATCCCACCATTTTAAATTGTTCATCTCATCATTTGTCACTATTGTTGTTATATCAATGTATTGTTATTTGCGATTACTGTCAATTCATTTGCATAATCTTAATTTTTATTATTGTTTATTATTAATTTAAATTTTACTGTAATTTGTAAAAAATATAGAAGTAGATTTGCAGCAAACTTAGTATTTCACTGTTCTGTAATTGCTTTCTTTATTGTATCTTGACTACATGCAATATTGTATCTACATGGAAGCTGATATTGACCCTGAACTAAATCTGTTGTCACAAATCTACAATAACCAGCATATTGATCATCACTACTGCCGTTATTACACAGCAAACCTTGCAAAAAAAAAAACTCCAAAATAAAACTTGCCTATTAGCTTTCATCCAAAATTTCAGATCACTGGGTAAACATTTTCATGATATAAATGCACCACTCACAGCACTAGGTACTAGACTATTGTTCATTATTTTAACAGAAACATGACTAAGTCAAGACCATACCCAACTTTACAACTTAACTGGTTATACAGCTATTCACAACTGAAAACCAAATAAAAGAGGAGGTGGAATAATTATCTATTACCAAATTATCTTCGTTTGCAATAGTGTCATTAGTGATTGAGACGACTACTGAGAATATACCTTAGCTCAATTCTATATTAAATCCCTCCAAATCCTCCATAACTATTGGAGCTATCTATACATTTCCCAATAATAATATAATTGGATTCTCAGATAACATAAGGAATCTTATCATGAACAACAAGCTCAACAAAAATCACATCATTATAGAAAAAACTTTAATATTTATCGATGTTAACAAAATAGCCCTCAAGTCGATTATTTCCTTAGCAGCATGAACTCCTGCATACTAATCCTCACAATCACCAAGCCCACCCGAATCACTCAAACTTCCGCTTCTACCTTGGATCACTTATGGACTAACATAACAGCTCCCCTTACATCTGGTATAATCACTGCCCAAACAACTGACCACTGTCCTACCTTCCTCATACCAAACATGGACATAACACTAACAAATACCGAGAAACTTACCTTCAGGCTACACAGTGAAGCAATAATAGACAATCTCACATATGCACTTCACAATACAAACTGGGAATTTGAATTCAATAAAATATCTTCTACAAGACATAAATTTATTAGCCAATATCTTCCTTTCCAAAACTCTAAAACTCTACGACACTCATTGTCCCCTCCTCACCAAGCAAGTAACTGACAAAAGATTAAACAACCTCAGGCTCACAATTGGCATACTCAAAGCAATTAACAAGAAACTTGAATATGAAAAAAATTAGGATTGGCATAGTTACAAAAGAAGTAGTTAAGAGGTACTCCTCAATGCTTACCAGTATAATAAGAACAGTGAAGAAAACCAGTGAAACAGTGAAGAGCAGGGGTGCCATAGGCACAATCAGAGAACACTGTATAAACATCAGAGGTTCACGGTTGTTCAACACCCTCCCAGCGAGCATAAGAAACATTGCCGGAACAACCGTGGACATCTTCAAAGGGAAACTAGATTTATTCCTCCAAGGAGTGCCGGACCAACCGGGCTGTTGTGGGTATGTGGGCCTGCGGGCCGCTCCAAGCAACAGCCTAGTGGACCAAACTCTCACAAGTCAAGCCTGGCCTCGGGCCGGGCTTGGGGAGTAGAACACCCAGAACCCCATCAACCAGAGATCAACCAACAAAACGTTCCTATAATGAGAGTAGATCCAAAGAAGCAAAAGGAAACATAACAAGTACATGGAAAGCCGTCTCTAGCATCCTAGGATCTGAATAACAGTCACATAACAAGCAGATAAACTCCAAGGATGGTTATACACCTGAAACTGATTTAGAAACGGCAAATTAATTTAATAGCTTCTTTACATCAGTTGGTACTAACATTGCTAGAAATATCCAACAGACCCAGCCACATGTTACTACATATCTTTCAGGTAGTTATCCAAACTCTCTTCTCCTTTCATCAGTCAGCCCGACAAATGTCGAACTGACCATCATTTACTCACTAAAAATCATAGCTGGGAACATTAGTGAAATACAATGTATATTATACAAGGGTGCCTCCCATGCCCTTGCACCGTCCATAGATCTGCTATTCAACAAATTTCAAGGCATGACAGGGCAGATCTAATAGAAACCTTCAAGATACTAAACACGTTGGACGATGTCGATCCGGACACTTTCTTAATTAATAATTTTTATCACTTTCCTTCCCCGCGGACACAAGATCGTGTCCTCCGGGGGTCACTTGAAGTTGCCCAAGTAGACATATTTTTATGTCCGACGAACAAATATTTCTATAAAATTCAATTCTTATCCGAGCGACTTGGGGATAATATGAACCTGTTTGCTATAAAATTTACGTTTTCTTTTGTAGCCACACAGCCTATTTAGGAGAACAGCATTGTCTTGTATCTTCGTGGTGAAACTGTTGTAGATCACCGATGTGCGGTAACAGGTAACACTTCGCCCACTTTCCACACTAATACGGGTGAGCCACGATCATGATTCTACATTTATATGCATATGTCCGTGTAGGGAATTTTATTGCAATCTCAAAGACACCAACTTTAACGCTGTAGGACAAGTGTGAAGTTGACAACCCTGAAAAGAATGGAAACATCTCGTCGCTGTTTGGAGCTCACGGCTAGTGATCCACGTAGTTTGTTTATTGGTAGTGGTTTAAATCACAGTTTGGTGACATTTTATACAAATGTTCTTCTAGAACATTCTATTGCGAACACATTGGTACAAAAATGAAATATGTACATCGAAAATTTAGGTCAGCACAGTGAAAAGAGTATACACTTTTCCGTGTTGCCGCTGCATCTCCCAAAACAGTGATTCCACTTCCAGCAAGTTTTGGTCCTGTTCGTAGAGAGCAGTAAAGTGTATTAAAAACGTCAGATGTATCACGAATGAGGAGAGACTGGTTCAAGCCCGACAAGCCACTATGTAGGAAAGAAAACAGAATAATGCTTTTTCAACTATAGGAATGTAAGTCTGTTGAACCCCCTTCATGCCGAAAACGTAACGAATCTGACATATAAACTAAACTCTGCTGGTTTTAAAATACAGATCGAAAAAATCATCAGGGCAAATGGGGAGGACCTTTGACAAGTCACCAGCTTCCTGTCCTCGTCGAGGCCTTCAGATAAATTCAGGTAAATCTCTAGTGTCATACTTTCCTTGATATCCTTGAAAAAAGCTCGAGTAACACAAGTTCATAAAGGAGGCGATACGGCAAACATAAACAATTAGACCAATATCAAATCTACCTATATTATAACAAATATTTGTAAAAAAAACTTATAAACAGCTCTATTCCTACCTCGTAAAATTCAAGGGGAAAATAAGTCCGTCAGTTTTGCTTCTGGTCGCAAAAGAGTACCAATGATGCAATTATTAGACTGCTTGATACTCAGCCCTTAACAAAAATGAGTTCCCAATTGGACTCTTCATTGACCTGAGAAAGGCCTTTGATACTGTTAACCATAACTACCTCTTACTTAAACTTCCCCAATGTGGAATCCAAGGCCTTGCCCGGAACTATATTAGATCCAATCATAGTAAGAGACATCAATATGTAGCTATCAATGATATAACCTTCCCTCCTCTACCATTAACCATAGGAGTGCCACAGGGCAGCATCCTAGGATCTCTCCTATTTCTTATATACTTCAATGTATATAACGTCTCTAAAATTCTTAATCCTATATTATTTGCTGACGATACTACCTTCAACTACAACCCTCCCCCCCCCCCACACACACTAAATAATGTTGTAAATACTGAATTTAAAAAGTTCACTCATGGACGTCAGCCAACAAACTCACACTAAACATAGAAAAGACCAGCAACAGTTTGTTAGGAAGCAAATCGACAAATGCATTTCAGCTTCAGATAGACAATGTTAACATCAGCAATGAAAATTATGGAAAGTTCCTTGGCCTATATGCCCAACCACTTGGGTTGGACGGTAAAGCGACGCTTCATAATCGCTTCATGAAGGTCTGCGTTCAATTCCCGACCGTTCAAGTGATTGGACACCATTCCTTCTTCCCTTTCCATCCCAAATCCTTATCCTTGACCCCTTCCAAGTGCTATATAGTCGTAACGGCTTGGTGCCTTCCCTTGACAATTCCCTCCCTCCCTCCTTGGCCTATACGTAGACAAGAGACTCAACTTCAGCTCACACATACAACACATAACCAGAGAGTCTAAAAAACGGTTGGTATACTTACTAACATCAGATATTATGTTCGTCACTCTGCCCTCCTCTCATTATACTTCGCGATAATCTATCCCTATCTTACATACGGTATCTGTGCATGGGGATCAGCTACTGCAAGCATCCTCAAGTCCGTCATCACACAGAAAAAATCTGCTATCAGAACAATATCAAACTGTTTTCAGACAACATACAGACCATCTGTGTAAATCCCTAAATATGTTAAACGTAAACTCACTCCACACATTCCTTTGTGCCATTTACATATACAAAACCTTGTTCTTAGATGCAAATCTTGAACTGAAACTCTTCGTTGACATATGTAATAGAACCCATAATCACCACACCAGAAATAAATATCTCTTTGATATCCCTAGAGTCAAATTAAATATGTGTAAACAATATGCAAATAAAGGGACCTAGCCTATTGCCCTAACGAATTAAAAAGCTGTCCAACCTGAGTCTTTGTAGCGAGTAAATATTATGCTCGCTCTATTATCTCATTATCTTAATAGCATAACTAATTAGCACTAATTACAGAAGCTAAATTCCTTTCCCCAATTACAGGTAATACTCTTCTCATCTTGTTGGAGGGAGCCGAGGTGTAATCACCATATAAGTAAGCGATATGAGGAATAGCACACGTGGAGGACACAAGAATCATGTTCAAAGCAGTCGGCCTCCCATTTCATCCAGCAAGCACACTGGGGCCAATAGAAGTAGCAATTCCAGTGCCAAAGTTACCACCGAGAAGGGTCTAAAAGCCACTAGGCCCTCAACCTGCACAACATTAAATAGTGCTCCCATTGAACTGAACGCTCTCTGGCCAATGCTCAAAACTTTGGTCACTGAGTTGATCGAAAGTCTGCTGTCTTCACATGGAATCAAGCAAACCACAGAGACTCGGAAGACAATTGAGCACAAGCTCAAAAAATTCGAAGATGTAATATCCACACCGTCAAGACAGCAGGGCAGGAGGCACCCCCATAAAAAGCAGATAGAGTCCAGCTCGTCGGAAAGCGACATTGATGAGGCAATTTCAGGTCCACTAAGAACCTATACCCCAATTGCAACTTCCATGGCGTGTTCATCAGACTCCATGGATACCAAGGAATTATCAGCACATTCCAAGAACCTAGAATTCTAAATATCCTGCAATGGAATGCGCAAGGACTGCGCACTAAATTGCAACACTTGCAATGCATAGCGGCAACCAAAGGCATAGACATCCTGATACTACAGGAGAGCTTGCTTCGAGCCGGATTAGAACCTAAAATCTCAGGCTATCGAGGCTTCTTCCTTCCATGGATCAATGGGCACTCCAGGGGATGTGCAATCTTTGTAAAATGTGACCTGATCTCCAAATCCATAACCAGCCCACCCAATTGTGGAGCAGGGACAGAGGTAATGGGAGTAACCATTGAGCTAAGACACGACAAACTTGAAGTGTTCAATGTGTACAGGTCTCCACAAGCCGAAATGGATCTCTCTGTGTTATTTGGACACGCGACAACAACAAACACAATCATTTGTGGAGATTTTAATGCCCATCATCGATTGGCACTGGGCTCGAACAAAACAAATGAAGCCGGCATACACATTACACATCTACTGGACCAGCTTCCAGAAATACAAATCCTAAACAAGAATGAACCTACCCACATCCAAGGAGGCAGATTAGACCTAACCTTCGTTTCAGCCTCCCTAAGAGATGCAGCAACATGGTCAGTTGAGCCCACACTCACAAGCGACCACTATGGGGTCCAAATTGATCTTCAGTTAGACCTACCCACTCCACCTCCGCCTCCATCTGAAGCCTGGAACTTTGCTTTAGCAAACTGGGACCGATTTCAAAACCTCATTTCAGAGTGGCAAAGAAACTATGATCTTCCCGAAGACATTAATCAGGCAGAACAAGAATTTGTCAAAGCGATTCAAAGTGCAGCCAACCACTCAATCCCACTGAAAAAACAGTCCACCGGACACCATAAAGATCATTGGTACTATTGCGAACGTGTCAAAGAACTCAACCATAGACTCAATAGAACAAGAAAGCTATACAAAAAGCAGCCAAGTGACCGCAACAGGATCTTACTTTGTGAGGTCAAGGAACATGTACATCGAGAGACCAGACAAATAAAAGAACAAAAGTGGCTGGAATGGTGTTCACACCTGAATGAACACACCTCTCTCGGAGAGATGTGGCAGCAAATTCACCGAGTCAAAGGGAATAAAACACCTAAAGCTCCACACCCCAAGGATCCTCAACAGGAAGCCGAAGTACTGGCAACCAGGTTTGCAGAGAGAGCAGCCAGCAATCAACTTCCACCAGATGTATTAGCAGTACAGACCGGACTAGAGGAAGAAAGGTGGCACAGAATCCTTACAGCATGTGAAGAAGTCTCTGACACTAATGCCCCCTTCACACTGGAAGAGCTCAATCGGGCTAAAAAAAACTCCAAGGATACATCCCCTGGAGCCGACAAAATAACCTATAAAATGATTAGAAACCTCGGCCCAGAGGGAGACGCTGCATACCTAAGGTTAATTAATTTAGTCTGGACTTCTCAAACTAGACCTTCTGCTTGGAATAGAGCAGACATAGTGCCGATCCCAAAACCCAGAGATCCAGCTAATCCCAGGCCCATCTCTCGCCAAAGCTGTGCAGCCAAGACGGCTGACAGAATGGCACTCAACAGACTGGAGTGGAAAATGCCTAAACTGCACCATGATATGTATGCCTATAGAAGAGGAGTTGACACAGTGGAATGTATTACAACTCTGTTAGCATACTTGAATGACAGACCAGGAATGCTGATATTCCTGGACCTCGAAAAAGCCTTTGAACTGGCTAGCGCCCCAGCTATTCTCTGCTGCCTCATTGACAAAGAGGTCAGAGGCAACCTGCTCTCCTGGACCAAAAACTGTCTCATAAACAGAGAAGCAAGAGTAAAACTTCATGGCACAGTCTCTGAGTACAAAAGACATGAAAATGGTACACCGCAAGGAGGTATTCTTAGCCCTCTTCTCTTCAACTGTTTAATGGAAAGAATAATGAGGTTGAAACTCCCACATCACTGCAGGCTGCTAAACTACGCGGACGACTTTGTCATCATCATAAAAGGAAGGGATGCGGCGCGCCTTGCACCCAAATGCTTAGACTGCGTCAGTAAAGAGGCAAAACAGATTGGGATCAAACTCAATCCCTCAAAGTCAAAGGCCATGCCCATAAAAATAGGGAAGCCCAACATCCAACTCACAGTACAGGGTCAACCAATAGAATGTGTCGACATCTATCAGTATCTAGGAATCATCCTGGACACACACATGAATTTCAATGCTGAGGTCACTTACTTGAGAGAGCGAACTGCGGCCCGGACGGCAATCCTCAGGTCGCTAACCTCCCTTTCTGGAGGAGCCAATCTGCAAGTCCTTCGCACATACTATGTACAGGCAGTCAGATCAGTGATCGATTATGCCGCACCTGCACTCACAAATCTATCACACCTACAGTGGAAAAAGCTTGAAGTTGCCCAAAACAATGCTATGAGAGCTGCACTGGGAGCCCCCATGTGGACCAGGCTTGAAACTCTTAGACTGGAGACGGGTTTGCCCTCTCTACAAGAAAGAATATCACAAAGGACAGCTACAATTATCAGTAAGATAATTATTTCTTCTGATCCAATCCCATTACGGCAGGCCTTGGTGGTTGGACTAGGCCAAAACAATGGAAACTCTTGGGTTGCAAGAGCAGGAAAAGTCCTAAACAGACTACATTTAAAAAACATGATTCTTGATAGAGAGGGTGATCATCCACACCCAAATTACACTCCTTCCGCCCCGTGGGAAGAGCCTACTTTCAAAATAGTAATAGAAAGTCTCCCAATGAAAAAGGCTGCCTATGATCCGACAATCCTAGGGCGCATAATAGAAGAGCAAATGTATAGCATAGCAGTAGCAGGAGCCACCCACATCTTCACAGACGGATCGGTGGACACAGAAAATGAGAGTGCTGGCGCTGCTCTTTGCACGACCAGCGTTCAGGCATATTGGAGACTGGGAGGACTAGTATCATCAACCCAAACTGAGCTGTTTGCCATACAACAGGCATTCGCATATGTGATTGCACAAAACACTCAAAATGCAATCATACACACAGACTCAAAAGCTGCACTTCAAATACTAGGACAAAAACAGTGGAAAGATAATGTGGAAATAATTACCACCATTTTGTATCTTGGAGCAGTCGCTAAAGTCAAAGGCCTCAACATAACTTTAAACTGGATCCCATCCCATATTGGAATCCCATTAAATGAAAAAGCTGATGAAATTGCTAAATTTCCAACTCGTCATCCAGTGATACATAAAACAATTCAACCCAGCCTAGAGAACATAAAAAACATCATCACCAAAAAACTCTCACATCTCAACAAAGCCGACCTGCACCAGAGAATAGCTGAAGGTTCGCCATCTGCAACATGGTATCTTCAGGCAACCAAATTAGAAAGGTTAAATATCCCAAAAGGAATCCACAGGGAAATAGCAGTTAGGTTATATAGACTACGTCTAGGTTACAGATGCAACTGGGAGATTGGTGAACCCCGACAGAGAGAGTGCATCTTCTGCCAAACTGTCACAGAAAAGCCATTACTTCACTATCGTCTGGAATGTGAAGCAACCAATGACCTTAGAAGAGCTTTAAGAGTTCCTGAATCATGCAGTGGCCACCCTGAAGCCATCAACACAGCCACTCTCCTGGTCAACAAAAGTGTCCAGCAGCTGGACACCCTCATAAAGACTGTGAAGCAGTATCCTCCCCCACGATAACAGCTTGATGGTTAAAATGCAACCTCAGAATACTGAGAAAAAAACAAATTGTACCACTTACGGGCTATTCATGCCCGTGCCACCTCTTGGGTGGCTTAATCTTTATCAATCATCAATAGCACACGGGAGACATCTCCCGTCACGCAGGGTGCAGTCGCACCTCCCCAGATCTCCAGTATCATCTATTGATACTGGTAATGGCTCAAAAGGACCACCACTTACGGGCTATTCATGCCCGTGCCACCTTTTGGGTGGCTTAATCTTCATGAATCAATCATCGGAGTAGCAAACAGTACAATTTCTTCTGCCAAGATTGTAGCACTCGGCGTATCTTCGACACAGAACAGGCAGCAAACTAGGACTGATTCGAGCTACAACGCTCTCCCACATAGAGCTCCGCGACTCCGGCCACACTCAGCTCTGCTCTGCTCCAAGCTCCGTCTCATCGTCTATGACACTGCTATATCCAAGACTAACAAATAAATATGAAAACCCACTAAACACTGTATCTAATCCACTCAACAACGTAACATAATCGTACGTTACACCTTATTCAAAAGTAAACCAAAAGTACCTAATTTCATCCTCATAGTTTCCTACCGAGTTCTTCAAATTCGCACAGTATCTTGTGCTACCCACTCACCAACAATATGTTCCTAGGCCATAAAACTTCACCATTATATTCACTGACATCATTTTATATCATGGTTATTTTAAGTGCAAATTTTACTACAAATACCTAGAAATAATACCTCAAATTATGCTACAATGTGCCTGATTATAATCTTCAAATTTTATTGTAATATACCTACTAATTTTCTTCAAATTTTCTGACAATATACCTGTTATAACTTTTCAGTTTTGCTATATATTATCTACTTAAATTTATCTCTTAGATTAAGGACCTGACCGAAACGCTATGTGTTAGTGACTTTATAAGAATTACACCTTGCTGAACACCTTCACATGATCTGATTTTGCGTTCGTCAAAGAGCAGTTTTGACTGACCACTGTAGCACGATAGTATAAACGGGTAGAGGGGCCGGAAATGGCGATGTTCGGCACAAAGCACTGTATCTCTTCTGACCATGTTGAAGGCATTCTTAACGTCCAGTTAGAGCAGGGCCTTTTCATCAGAAATGTTGGTGATGAATGCTCGTGCTGCATGGGCAGCCGCTTCACAGCCTTGGGGGATTCCAAATCCTAGCCGAATTGGTTTCAGTAATTCAGTCGCTTGCCGGCTGACAACCCTCGTGGCAGGTTTCTCAACCAGGCGTCCGAGAGTGTTGCCAAGAGTGATTTGCCTGATTCCCTTGTCCTTCTTTATGAGAGCACAGAGGGAGGCACTATAAAAGAAGGGCCTGATGACCTCAGGTATATCACCAACCAGGCACATGTTGACAAACCTTGTGAGTTCCATAAGAAGATCTTGTGCAGCATCACCAACCGCAGGATTTAACATTTGCTTGATGTGTTGAGGTTTTAATCCTGTAAAGCCGCCTGCTGACCCAGGTGGAAAAGAAAAGACTGCTTTGTAGACCTCAGATTCACCAACAGTTAATGGGCCTGAAATGGTGTTGGCTGGTGGCTGAACGATGTTGTCGCCTTGAGGGGCTCTGGGTGGGTGCTTGCTTTGCAGGGCCTGTGCTGTGGCTGAGTTTCGAGGAGCAATTTTCTCGTCACTGGTGAGGACTCTTAATAGCACTTGCAGTATTTCCCTCTTCAATTTTCTTGGTGATTTGTGCTCTGATTTTGTACGTTTCTGATGTGTTGTTGTTGTTACCATTTCTGCGGTGGGTGTGTTTTGCTCGAAGAGGCAAGCAAACTAGGTTATCCCCCCTTGGGTATTCAATTATCCCCCTCAGGACCGAGGATGCAAGTGATTTGTCCCTCCTTGGAGGGACGGCGAGGCATACATTGCCAAACAAAAGGACATTATGCCGTGCTTGAATGTTTTCCGGGGCATCATTGACCTTTTTCAGAAGATTACAGAGTTTGGCTGCTGCATTTGGGCGGGCTGCTCTTGGGATGTGTGGTAATGTTCTAGCAGACGTCGCTATGACCGCTTGGGTGAGGTTTTCAGATGAGATTAAGTTAATGGGAGTGTCTTCCCAACTGTTAATTACAGCTGGCCATTGCTTCCCTTTGGAGGTTGGTGGGAACCTCTGCATTTTGCATCACTGAGGGTGTAGGCGAATGCCCCCGTTACTGTTTATGGCGGTGTTTTTGTTGCATACATGGCAACATCCTCTTTTAGGAGTAATTGTTGGCACCTCAAGGCTTGTGGAGTCCTGCCCGACCGCTGGGACCCCCTTCCATTTCAACTCAGTTGAGAGAGTTTAACTGTGCATTATTCAATAGAGGGGGGCAAACACGCTGGGTCATGGCCAAGCAACGGCCAACAACTGGGTGTGGAGGGAACAACAGGGTGTGGAGGGAACAACAGGGTGTGGAGGCATCAACTGGGTGTGGAGGCATCAACTGGGTGTGGAGGCATCAACTGGGTGTGGAGGCATCAACTGGGTGTGGAGCCAGCAACTGGGTGTAGTGGCAGCAACTGGGTGTGGAGGCATCAACTGGGTGTGGAGGCATCAACTGGGTGTGGAGGCATCAACTGGGTGTGGAGGCATCAACTGGGTGTGGAGGCAGCAACTGGGTGTGCAGGCAGCAACTGGGTGTGCAGGCAGCAACTGGGTGTGGAGCCAGCAACTGGGTGTGGAGGCAGCAACTGGGTGTGGAGGCATCAACTGGGTGTGGAGCCAGCAACTGGGTGTGGAGGCAGCAACTGGGTGTGGAGGCAGCAACTGGGTGTGGAGGCATCAACTGGGTGTTGAGGCAGCAACTGGGTGTGGAGGCAGCAACTGGGTGTGGAGGCATCAACTGGGTGTGGAGGCAGCAACTGGGTGTGGAGCCAGCAACTGGGTGTGGAGGCATCAACTGGGTGTGGAGGCATCAACTGGGTGTGGAGGCATCAACTGGGTGTGGAGGCATCAACTGGGTGTGGAGGCATCAACTGGGTGTTGAGGAAGCAACTGGGTGTGGAGGCATCAACTGGGTGTTGAGGCAGCAACTGGGTGTGGAGGCATCAACTGGGTGTGGAGCCAGCAACTGGGTGTGGAGGCATCAACTGGGTGTTGAGGCAGCAACTGGGTGTGGAGGCATCAACTGGGTGTGGAACCAGCAAGTGGGTGTGGAGCCAGCAACTGGGTGTGGAGCCAGCAAGTGGGTGTGGAGGCATCAACTGGGTGTGGAGCCAGCAAGTGGGTGTGGAGCCAGCAACTGGGTGTGGAGCCAGCAAGTGGGTGTGGAGCCAGCAACTGGGTGTGGAGGCATCAACTGGGTGTGGAGGCATCAACTGGGTGTGGAGCCAGCAACTGAGTGTGGAGCCAGCAACTGGGTGTGGAGCCAGCAAGTGGGTGTGGAGCCAGCAAGTGGGTGTGGAAGTATATATAAGAGAGAGAGAGAGAGAGAGAGAGAGAGAGAGAGAGAGAGAGAGAGAGAGAGAGAGAGAGAGAGAGAGAGAGAGAGAGAGGGAGAGAGAGAGAGAGAGAGAGAGAGAGAGAGAGAGGGAGAGAGAGAGTGAGAGAGAGAGAGAGGGAGAGAGAGGGAGAGGGAGAGAGTGAGAGAGAGAGAGGGAGTGGGAGAGAGGGAGAGAGAGGGAGAGGGAGAGAGGGAGAGAGGGATAGAGAGAATGAGAGAGAGAGCGTGAGAGTGAGGGAGAGAGAGAGAGAGAGAGAGAGAGAGAGAGAGAGAGAGAGAGAGAGAGAGAGAGAGAGAGAGAGAGAGAGAGAGAGAGAGAGAGAGAGAGAGAGAGAGAGAGAGAGAGGAGAGAGAGAGAGAGAGAGAGAGAGAGAGAGAGAGAGAGAGAGAGAGAGAGAGAGAGAGAGAGAGAGAGAGAGAGAGAGAGAGAGAGAGAGAGAGAGAGAGAGAGAGAGAGAGAGAGA